>NC_068366.1:69565296-69785296 GCF_020536995.1 Dreissena polymorpha
TGTGCAAACAATGTCAAAGAGTTGTTAAATTAACAATTTGAAGGCAATTATGCTGAAAAAACATGAAAGTTCCCATGCAAATTTAGTCTGTATATCGACAAGTGTCTGCCAATAAATGTCAAACTAGTAATACAAAACTTACCACAAGTATGTAAAAGCACTAAGTACCTGTTGTGATCATTTTTAGTAAGATAGTGTAATTCTAAACAGTAGCAAATAACTTGTTTAGTAAAATGCATAATGCAATTAATATGATTTCCTTTCTATTGTGTAATTAATAAATTGGTTGTTACTTGTTAATCCAGTGATAAATGTTTTATGGCTAGTAAAAAACCAGTATTGTTAATTTTGTAAAAGGTAATAAAATAACACCACTTTATAATTACATATACGTAAATATTCTTGTACTGTAGGTTGATGACAGTGTTTTAGCATTACTTATTTTGTCACTATTATTTTATGTGCAAATAAATGATGTGAAGTGTTTTGTATCTCCACACAATACCACATACTTTTTTTACATATGTACTGTGTTATGTGTTATTTGAATGTTTAAATAAAAATATATGGATGATATAACATGATGCATGCTAATATTTGCATTCAAATTGTAACTATAGAGCTAAGTGTATGCAGTTTAGACTTTGATTTAAGAATTGCTACACAATGGCTAGTTTTTAGTGGCGACAAAATTTAAACTATTCAACAATAGTTTGCGAAAGAAAATTAGAAACCTGCAAGATACCTGTATTTATTAAATATTTTAATTGCGAAACAAGTATGTTGTTATGCTGTTACACATAATTATACATTGATAATAAATAAGAAGACAATTAGCGGTGTTAACGTTTACCAACAGTAGAAATCATTCTTCTGATGAAGTCAGTGGTATACAGACGAAAGCTCCAGGTATGGCTTTCATTACGTAGTGTGTGTTATTTGACAGTCTAAGACTTATTGGATTTCAAAAAAATCCTGTCAAATTTGTCAATCAAAATTTATTTGACTCATCACATGATTTTGGTTATGTTAAATCAGTAACTGTATGCTAAATGCAACTGCTTTAGCAAGCTGTCAAGTTGAATTGAGACATTTGATGAAACAAACTGTTTCCTTGGTAGGACCCGTACTTAGTGTCTATACGACGTACCATGACATCGAAAGTCTACAAGACTAACTAGGTAGAACGAGAAATATACTTCGACGTACAATTTTCACCGACCCTTGAGTGTTAGCCAATCAGAAGACACCTTACATCTGTTGCTTTTAGAGATATTTGACATTGAACATTATTATTATTTATACCAAATTATGGGACTATCGATCGCTTACTCATACATATTGTGCATACTTATTAAACATTATTATTATTATAATTTATACCAAATTATGCGACTCTTAACCGCTAACTCATAGATATTGTGCGTATTTATTGACCTGGCGTGGCGGAATTAACCTCTGACTTATGCAAGTTATGGTTATCACAAAATACGACCAACGGGGAGGTTATGATACATTATTTATCCCGTTATTGTTTGGTAACTGTTTGGTTACCGTTGGGAATTTCCTACACAGCAATGCGCTTGACAGTCTTGATACTCCGCCCCGCATGATCAATAAATACTCACAATATGCTGAATAATTTTTATTTTAAAAAGGTAACAGTTTAATCTTCTTAAAATGTGTATATAATCTATTTCAAGGCATTAAATACTTGAAACTTCTATGTTGTTTTTTTTGCCATTCTGATAGTTTTATTCATTTTGTCCTCAATTAAAGGAGATTTAAAACATTTATTATGAATAAATCTGAAGGAAAAGCAGCTCAAGAGACAAATGTTTTGATTGGCTGTTCAGAAAATGTGTACGTCGAAGTACAAACATGTATGTAGAAGTACAAATTGTACTTTGCCGTACAAATATATACTTCGAAGTGTATTATATATTTGTATGTCGACATACAATTATTGTACTTCGACGTACATTTCTCTTTTTACCTTGAAGGTCTTCTTGACTTTCAACCCAAATGGTACGCCATAGTATGTTTTTAGGGTTATCTTAAGAATGCTCCCACTTAAGGGATCAATACAGAGACCTCCCAGTCCTAGTGACTAAGCCAGTTAGCAGACACCACATCCACTATACCACAGCAACCGAACCAGCTTTAAATTCCTGTGGCTAGAAAACAAAAAAAAAGTATAAGATGCTAGATCTTTAAGCTAAGAACATGTCACTCGTTTTAAGATTTTTTTTGATGCGTTACTTAATTATTGCAACAATTTTAATATTTTGAACACAATCATGTCCATATATTTATTAAAAATACATGGTTATCAAAAAAACTTAAAAAGCTTTGCCCGAAAATAAGGTAGCACCTATAATCATATTACTACTATTACTACAACTACTAATACTGCTACTGATGCTGCTACTGCTACTGCTGCTACTGCTTCTACTGCAGCTACTACTACTGCTAGAACAACTACTACTACTGCTACTGTTGGTGGTGCTGCAACTGCCTTTACACTGCTACTGCTACTATTACTACTCCTGATTCTGCTACTACTACAACTACTAGTACCACTACCACTAGTCCCATTACCACTACCACTACTACCAGTATCACTAAAACTACCGCTACTACTACTACCTACAACTGCTACTACTGCTACTCCTGCTACTACTACTACTACTACTTCTACTACTACTACTACTACTACTACTACTACTACTACTACTACTACTACTACTACTACTACTACTACTACTACTACTACTACTACTACTAACTACTACTACTAATAATAATGCTACTGCTGCTGCTGCTGCTACTGCTGCTACTGCCGCTACTGCTGCTACTGCTACTGCTGCTGCTTTTGCTACTGCTGTTACTCCTGCTACTGCTGCTACTACTACTCCTACTGCTGCTACTGCTGCTGCTGCTGCTACTGCTGCTGCTGCTGCTGCTGCTACTACTACTACTACTACTACTACTACTACTACTACTACTTCTACTACTACTACTACTTCTACTACTACTATTACTTCTACTACTACTACTTTACTACTTCTACTACTACTACTACTACAACTACTACTACTACTACTACTTATAATAATAATAATAATGCTACTGCTGCTACTGCTGCTTCTGCCGCTACTGCTGCTACTGCTACTGCTGCTGCTGCTGCTGCTGCTGCTACTGCTTCTACTGCAGTTAATACTACTACTACAATAACTAGTACTACTGCTACTGCTGGTGGTGTTGGTACTGCTACTACACTGCTACTGCTACTATTATTACTCCTGATTCTGTTACTTCTACAACAACAACTACTACCACTACCACCAGTCTCACTACCACTACCACTACTACCAGTCTCACTACCACTACCGCTACTACTACTACTACTACTACTACTACTACTTCTTCTACTACTACTTCTACTACTACTACTACTACTACTACTACTACTACTACTACTACTTCTACTACTACTACTACTACTACTACTACTACTACTACTACTACTACTACTACTACTACTACTACTACTACTACTACTACTACTACTACTTTTACTACTACTACTACTACTACAACTACTACTACTACTACTACTACTACTACTGCTTCTACTACTACTACTGCTACTACTACTACTACTACTACTACTGCAGCTACTTCTGCTACTACTGCTACTTTCTACTCCTTCTACTGCTGCTACTGCTGTTACTCCTGCTACTGCTGCTAGTGCTACTACTGCTGCTACTGCTGCTACTGCTGTTACTGTTACTACTGCTGCTGCTACTGCTGCTGCTGCTACTGATGCTGCTACTGCTTCTACCGCAGAAACTTTTACTACTACAACACCTACTAATACTGTTACTATTGCTACTGCTGCTTCTGTTGCTACTACTGCTGCAGCTGCTGCTACTGCTGCTACTACGCTGCTACTGCTGCTGCTACTGCTGCTGCTGCTGCTGCTGCTGCTGTTACTGTTGCTGCTGCTGATGTTATTGCTGCTACTAGATGCCGCTATTTTTACTTAAACTGAAAAAGTTACTATAACACGTTGCTTGCAGATGAGAAAATTACTCCCACACCGGTCGACACACGACATTCTCTCGTCGCTCTCTCAACGCTCTCTCGACGCGCGACAAATCAGTCGACAGTCAATCTTGACTGTCGACTGATTTGTCGCGCGTCGTATTGAGCGTCGAGAGAATTTCGTGTGTCGACCTGGTGATTTTAGGTCGACAGGCGACATTCTCGCGATATATCATATTGACTGTCGACTGATTTGTCATGCGTCGAGAATGTCGCGAGAATGTCGAGTGTCGCGCTTGAATGTCGACACACGACATTCTCGCGACATTCTCGCGATATTCTCTCGACGCTCAATACGACGCGCGACAAATCAGTCGACAGTAAAGATTTTCTGCGATTTTTTTTCTAAAACCCACCGCGATATGCGACACTCAAATATTGACTGTCAACTGATTTGTCGCACGCCGAGAGATCGTCGAGAGAATGTCGTGTGTCGACCTAGGGGTTTTTAGGTCGACAAGCGACAATTGCGCGATATTGGCTCGATAGATCGTATTGAGCGTCGAGAGAATGTCGTGCGTCGAGAGAATGTCGTGTGATTTTTAGGTCGACAGGCGACATTCTCGCGATATATCATATTGACTGTCGCGCTCGAAGGTCGACACACGACATTCTCGCGACATTCTCGCGACATTCTCTCGACGCTCAATACGACGCGCGACAAATCAGTCGACAGTCAAGATTTTCTGCGCATTTTTTTTTCTAGAACCCAGCTTGATATGCGACACTCAAATATTGATTGTCGCATGATTGTCGCGCGTCGTATTGAGCGTCGAGAGAATGTCGAAGGTCGACACGCGACACTCAACTTGGCACTATCCGGATTCCGTACTTTTATGAGTGCATACGTACAGCTCAACGTTCTTCCTGATCAAACCAAATTCCATGTAAAAATATTAAGTCTCAAGAATGTCTTTAAAATCGAGTTCAATCAATCGAATACATCGTAACAAACATGTTACCATCGACATCTGTTAGCGTATTTTTGTGGAGAAATGCTCAAAACAAAATGTTTGTATAAAACCTTTGTCACATCGACAGCCAAAGTTTTGAAATGACGATTCAATATAAATTATGGAGGTGCCGGAGATAGTCGATGTATCATGTGTGGTTGATTAGACACGTGATCTATCTTGCGATGGATTCCGTATAGTTTCCGCATATTTTCAAATTCGGAATACTCGGTGTTATCCACTGCAAAATCTTACTTATTTTCATGAACCATGGACATGTTTGAAACTTAGACTTAATCATTCTTCTGCGAGCACAACATATTACATAAGTTTTTATGATTTGCAAATAACGGATATATTTTTGATCTGTCTGTGTTTATTTATGGCAGAAAATTGTGGCTGATATTACCTGTTTTCCAAGCGGCTAATTTCGATGAAAAAAGCTATTATCAGTTGCAACTCTCAGCTGGGTGTCGGACTATTGCACATATGTACTTTTCGTTTTATGGTCCCTTCTTTGAGATAATCCAGTTACGAGGAAACTGTCATCTTTGATTAGCCTTGATATTAATGTACGTTTGTGCATTTAAAGCACAAATCTTTGAAGAAAAGGCAAGCATTCGGCGTCCGAACTATGTTTAAAATGTTGGGTTAGCCAGTTTCTCATTACTGGCTTGAGTTATTTCTTTTAAACTTTAACATGCTTTCGTAATTAAATTGACAACCTAGGCGAAGTCTGGTTACTCTAGTTTAAAATTTGTAAAAAATCGAGGCCATTTTACACCTAAAAATGTGCATATATACTGAAAAGGCAGGTTGAAGTTTTGCGGTAAGCTAGTTTGCAGTGGAATAAGTGGTTTCATTCAAACTAAAAACATATGTTCCCCAACATGACCCCATCAACACAGTTGGCTAAATCTAGTTTGGACTTTGACATAAGTAAGGACGTTTTAACATTTTGAAATTGTACATATATGCTTCAAAACAGCTTAAAGCACATCAGATATAGATATTTTCTTCAAACTTGATCAAGACACTCTATTAACTCATTTAGCTATAATAATCAAACAATAGTTTATACATGGGCCGTGAGGTTGCAGATGAGGTCAATTTCATAATTGCTGAATGTTAATAACAATTTATGCTCAATAACTCTTTACAATTTTAACTATTGTTTTAAGACTTTGCAGTACATATCTTGTTTAGTATCTAGAATGGGATTTCATATGGAATGTGTAGGGTCAATGTCACTGTTTGTAGACATCGAATAATTGTTTCATTTTGTATGTACGCAATAACTTAGAAATGAAATTGAGCAATTGCAATGGAACATAATAAATATATTCCGTTTGCCTATGGATTGCAGATTAAATGGGGGGAGGGGGGGGGGGGGAGTTATCATCGTTGATGTCACACGTACTAAAGCAGCCAATAGCATTTACAAGAACACGGAAATTCAAACGCGCTGTAATTCGACGGCACTTGCTATAAGAATGTATTTCTTGCCGTTATTCATGTTTGCCATACACCATATCTGATACAAAAAACAAACACATGCATTCATGTCTGATATATTTTCGTTTCTTTTATTTCAAACTCAAGTGAATGTAAACGTTAAATTACTTACCTTACCGTTAAATTGAATCTTATCTTATCTTTTAAGTATGCTTACTTTGTTAAAGTAAATAATATTTCGTATCTATATGATAAAACATTTAGGTATTTGTTTTACCGATATAACTTGTATATTTGTGTATGTGTTGCTTAACTTTTAACTATCAATTACGGACAAACATAGAATATTATATGTACTCTTACAATCAATACATGATAAGAACAGGGTAAACTAAGTATATATATATATATATATATATATATATATATATATATATATATTTGATAATTTTCTTTACTGCTTCAAATTAAGATAACGATAAACCAACACAATTTAAATGGTAGTATATTATTTGAGTGAACAATTGCTTTTGTTTACTGATGTATATTGTTTATTTGCTTTACATAATAATTTTACAAAAACAATGGGACATAATGTCAGCTGAAAACGAAAAACGTGCAATCAGTACACTTGCGTGTCGTTCCATTAAACATTCATGACTGATAAGCGGCAGCACTACTTAAATTTCAATTACTACTGCTACAACAGCAACCGCAGCGACATTTATAATAAACATAGTTACTTCATCAACTCATTACATCTAGGGCCGATTCTTTTATCAGTATCTTTACAAGGAATAAACAATAGTCATCGTTTCGCCGTATAAAACAAACGTTTGAAATTAGTTTCTTGCTATAGTAAAGAAATAACCGGATGTGTACTTGGTTTTATGGTAAAAGATAGCAGAACATGATGAGAATGATAACGCAAACTACACATGCATTAAGTCGGCTTTTCCAAGCGCGAGGCTTATACAATATTACAATTCGTGTTCATACATAATTAGTTCTCATGAAGCGATCTCTAAGGAGTGCATATGAGGTGAATGAATCACGGTAAATGTAAGTGTTCCTCAAAAGGAAATCAGTTTTCACCGACTAAAACGTGAACGAACTAAGACATATATGTGCAACTTAATACATATTCGTATTTAACTGAGTGAAAACATCGATTTAAATAGCATATGGGTTGTTGAATCGTGTAAAAGTCACGGCTATTTAAATTAACAAAATATGATGACGTACTACTGCGACCTCTACTAGTAGGAATTATAATACCTAACACGAAACATCGAACGCAACTATTAAAGATGCGTTGGACACTTTAAGGGGCCGTCCAACAGATTTTGGCATGTATTGAAGCTTGTCATTAAATGCTTTAAATGCTTTATATTGATAAATTTAAACATTTGAACTTAAAATCGCCAGTAAAAAAGAATACAAATTAAAAAAAAGTAAAAAAAGTAACCCTCAACAGGGCTCGAACCACTGACCCCTGGTTTCCTGGAGTAAAATGCCTCCCGCCTAGTCCACTCGACCATCCACGCTCATGTTAAGAGCGGATGTATTTTAAGTGTTGGCGATAGCTCACATTAATGTTACAGAGCATATATATTTTGCAAATCGGTATATGCTGAGAAGCCTTGGCTACGCTATGGAAAGACAACCACTGCCTGTTGCAGCAGACGACAAATGCTATGAGCGGCTGCTAGGAAAACCAAATGTTTATAGTTCACCACTGGTACACTGCAGTGGGTGTATATGATTAATAGTGTTTAACAGCTTGTAAGACGAGATTGGCCAGTCTAGTGTTTATCATTGAAATCTGTACATATTGACTGCTTTCAGGGAAAACGGGGCTTAATGCATGTCAAATAAGATTAGCCTGTGCATACTGATTAGCCTGTGCAATGCGCACAAGCTAATCAAGGGCGACCTTTCTGATTTTATAATGTTTTCGTTTAAAGAGAGTCTCAGGTACTGGGATGACAATGTATGTATATGCATTAAGCTCTGTTTTCCCAAAATGAAGCTAAAATTATATTTTTTATTAGTGATTAAAACAAAACATATCTGGACCTGTGCTTTAAGACACACTCTTTATAAATTTGAATGGGTTGTGTTCATTTAAAACTTGCAATATAAAAAGCTATAACTGAGTTGCGTCTAAACTTATACAACAGCAAACACATACAGTGCCTTCAGCGCTTTGATTTAGCTATATAAGCAATCCTCGTAGTTTCACAAAATATCGTTTCGCGTTGATACGACGCTTTATCTATTGGACGGCCCCTTTAAGTGTGCTTATAACAGTGGTAGCTTACCATGCCACTAAGTCCTAGTTAAATACGAAAGGTGGTTAATTTAATTCATAGCATCAATTCTATTACCAATTTTACCTATAATAAAATGTTACAAGGAATAAGAAAATATGAAACGAAATGATTGTCCGGGTTTTCTTTATCACCATTTTAGGCAATGGGGCAAACATACAAGTTTTTGCCATTAAATGGGCCTTTTCACAGATTTTTGCGTGTTTTGAAGTTTGTCATTAAATGCTTTATATTGATAAATGTAAACATTGGATTTTAAAAACTCCAGTAAAAAATCAAAAATAAAATTTAAAAAAGGAAAACAAAAGTAGGCCATAGCAGGGCTCGAACTAGTGACCCCGGAATCCTGGAGTAAACGCACTAGCCCACTGAGCTATCCTGCAAAGCGTACATAAGAGGCGTATTTTATAGGTTATATAAGCAATCTTCGTAGTTTCACATATTTAAACGACAACAACAGAACTCTCCAAATTATTCAATCGTTTCGCGTTGCAACGCTTTATTATTTTAAGGTTTTTAAATCGTCAAAAGATGCATATAATGGCTATTTTAGACCATGGTAAATGTTCAGTAATACTGTTTCCTCACAAATATCATAATTAAAACGAAAATTTGCGAATCTGAAACAACTTTTTTTTCAATTTTGTCAATTTACCAAACCGTGAAAAGATCCCTTTAACGTAACCGCGCAAAGTCTTTAATGCACGAATTTCCCCCTTTGTTAAATTAGTTTTTGTAAATGTAAAACTTAGGGTTTCTACACATGCACAAGTATATTTGATGCTTATCAAATCATATAATTTATTTTATTCTGCATTACAATGAATACTTGAATGGGTATGTACACATCTATGAACACATAAGAACGTCCGACACAATTTTGTGATTAAACGTCAAATTTTTCCAAATCCAACTAACAACAGTACACAATACAGTACATTAACCGATATCGTAATTTGTAATTTAACTGTTACTTTATGTTACAGTGTCAAAATGACCTTTTGCTTCGTTGCATTTGAATTTATTTGTTCATAACAAAAACTCGTAACTGCATATGAATAAGAAATAATATTACACAACAGCAGCAACCTATGTCCTAAGTTTTCCCCGCAGCGGCCGCGTCGGTCCCATTTTGCGTGCCAGAACCAACAACACTCATAACTTTGCCCTCATTGTCCCCGCCCCCGCGTGGCTCCACGCCGAAGGCGGTTATGAATACGTTAGACACGATGATGAGCAGCACCAGGATATTGCAGAACTTGTCGAGGCGCTCCTCAATCAGGCGCTGTCGGCGGTCGTTTTTGTGGGCGTTGTGGTCGGCCTTGTGCTCGTCCAGTTTCTTCTCTATGGACCAGATCATCAGCACGCAGATCGTGAATATGTCCTGGGACAAGACATATGCTATCAGTGCATTGTTGGTCGTAGCGTGTCAAGTCTTATTGTGCTATATAAAGTAGAATCATGTCGTTACGTGTCGTATTCAACGTGAGATCGAACCCTGAGCGTCAAGTCGTGTGGCGGCGAGTAAGCAACACTAAAACACTAAATAATATGTAAAACTAATCATATAACGTATTTAACCATCCTAGAATACAAACATTTCAATAAATCAGCAATTCGTCTATGCTCAAAAAGATGGATTATTATTCATGTATAGTTCTTTAGCCATAATTGCGTATTTTGCAATCCATTAAAAAATCCTCGTATATTGTAGTGATTGGCGTCGCTCTGGAGAGCGGCTTATAGTATGTAATGCATTGTTTTCGCTTATGGGAGGAGAAGTTATTTTACGGATCAATGTATATATTTTTGTTTTAAGAATATCTTGCATAGTGGTGATTTTTTGTGTAAATTAGTGTAAATAAGTACTGCATTTGTGCCTATCACATTTATTACAACATTTATTGCCAATAATGCAAAGCTAATTGTTTTAATTAATAACTGATCCACAACTGATCACAGGGGAAAGATCACAGAGACTGGGCAATTACGCGAAACTTTCTGGTTTTGTATAAAAACAAAACATAATCAAAATATATTTATTTTGTGGTTTTTCTAATTTGCTTATTTAGTTGATAATCAATACAGTACCATATTTGACGACCTATCGCGCAAGCAAGTTTATTGGAAGGCGTAGTGGTACGAAAACGTACAATGTATTAGTTTATTAATAGACATATAATAACGATCGCTATACACAACTTTACCAAATAGCAGTACATAAATGATGTCAGCCGGAATAGCTCAGTTGGGAGAGCGTTAGACTGAAGTTGTTTACGCAACAATCATCTAAATGCCCCCGGTTCAATCCCGGGTTCCGGCACGAACGGAACAGTTCGGCGGCTGACAATTTTTTTCAGTCAGGTTAATTAATATAATAAAGGTTTATTTTATGTAGACATTTTAAAATCCATTTTACTACAATTGGACATTTTTATTAAAATTAATGGATGCCGCGTGGTGACAACGTTAATTAAAAGTTCTTACATCACTTAAATATCTTATAAAAAATACACGTGTTTTTATATTAACAAATAAATGCAATCAACACATCTATTATCCATGTATTTTTATGGTTGTCTATCATAGGCCCTAAGTACTATCCCTACCACATATATAGCCCGAAGGGCGACACATATTATTGATTGTAACAATGAGTTGCGATAAAGGAAGCAGCCGCTTATCAATAAATGAAAAACATCGGGACAATAAGTCCAGATTTTTTTCTATTAAATTTGACAAAATAAACAATTTCCACTTGTTTAAAAGATTTCACAACTTTCGTCTGAATCGTTCCAAACTTGTTAAGTGTTTTTATATCAGTATTACTGAACCCTATTGAAAATGATGAATATCGGAGCAATATATCTATTATGATCTTTTACTGAATTTCAAATTATTGTGAAATGCAGCTTCTTTATGCAATTAACAGTTTTCATTCATTTTTTTTCAAACTTTTACAGTGTTTTCATATCAATGAGTACTCAACCCCTATCGTAAATGAGCAACGTAAGAATAAGTTCAGAATCATCTCCCCTTGAAGTTGAGAAAAATATTAAATTACGCTTACAAGATGAAGCAGATTTTTAAAACCTACACAGTTCTGTTCCGTTAATGAAAACTACACACGGATGCCAGTAAAAAAGGAAACCAATGTAAATAAAATGAACTATGAAATATTTGGGAGTTACAACACAAAATCATAGATCATGGTTATTTGGGGGTTATAACACAACATCATAAATAATGGTTATTTGGGGGTTATTACACAAAATTATAGATAATGGTTATACCAGTATCTTTTTCTATTTTGTTTAAAATAATCGGCCAATATATTCATATTTACAGTAGAAAAAAAATCGTTCCATGTAACTTCATTGAATGCCTTTTTACACTGAAATTCCCGACGCCCTTTAATGCTTTGCATCAATACTTATCTTGTTAGTCATACACATGCTGGCGCAAAAAAACTGTGGCGAACGTACTCACCTGTAGACCGATGGACATTAGAATGAAGACGAATATGGGGTAGTAATATTTGTCCTTGTTCTCCAATGAGAGGAGAGTCTTTAGCTGGGACACGTTCGCCATCACCAAGGCGACGTCCATCAACTGGTGGATGAAGTTGCGCATACCAACGTAGATGTTGGGCTGCTCAGCCATTTTCTGGAAGGTGGAATGCGATAAGTTGTAAACTATGAAAGCATATGAGCGAAACGGGAAAACGGGACTTTGCATTTGCGTGAAGTGTCGTGACAGATAAGCAGGTGAAGTCCTCATAGGCTTATCGGGGACGACTTTCCGCTTTAATGGTCTTTTTCGTTAACATGAAGTCTCTGTTGAGCAAATATTCAGTTAAGCGGAAAAGTGGACGATTGAAAATGTGTCACGATCTTACACAGCTCACATTCATTTTTTTTCTCATTGATTAGTTGTCCCTTAGCATATATGAGCAGTAACGATACTATTTACGCTCCTGCCATTTATCTTCGCTTTGTTTACTGGTTATCTATGATGAACGATGACAAGACATATCTGTATTCATACAATTCACAAAGTAAACATGTAGTCCCTAGTAAGGCTAGTGAGGAAAATACTGGGAATTATTATTACAATAATTTTCTATATTTAATCGCCTACAATTAGATAAAAGTTTGTAAATTATGCCATCTAATGGACTATAGACACCGATTAAAGTGATATAAATGCTTTTATTATATACCTGCTTTATGCTCCCCAAAAATACAAATTGTATCAATCGGTAAAATACAACTGCATAGGAATAATTCCAGAAATATTATGCTACTCGCTAGTTTTCCAACACATGGAACAATTGACTAGCGTAATATTCTGTATGTATCATTCAGTGAGTCGGAATACGTTTTTCATTTTAAAATTCTCACTGAGAACGCCAAGACAAGAAAATGATTGAATTTTAATCACCATCATAATAACTATGTAAAATTAAAGAAAGACCAAGACAAAACAAATGCAGTATTTAGAGCATAATTCGAATGTAAAACTGATTATAAGTGTGTTGTATCAATTCTCAAAGCCGGCGATTAAACTATATTATTTTAATTTTAACTGTATAATATATATAGGATCTGGCACGAATTGTCATAGCATACCATATTTTATTAAACGAGTTTAGGAATTTTGTTAGTAAGCGAGCCTTTGGCGAGCTTACTAACGCATGTCCTGGACGAGTTTAACAAAATATGGTATGATATGACAACGAGTGTCAGATCTTTTTTATCACATGGTTTTAAATGAGCAAATTAAACAAATATGTAGGCAAACATAATGATAAATCCCTAATGTTGTTTACATTTCGTGAAGTCATTTGACGTTGCAACGTCATTTCAGCAAAATAACAAAATGCGATTGTAAATGCTGAAATTTTACAGGAGTCGAGAAGATAGGTGATGGTTTCAAGAAGCATTTCAAAGCGCTAGCAGAACATTCAGACAATCCGAATTTTGACAATGAATATCACAAAACAGTAATCAAAGAGTGTAACCTCAAAGCGATATAGTTTTTGAAACAGAAATACAGCCAATTATTCTTGAGGAACTTCAAAGGGCAATACGGGGAATAAAACGCGGGAAAGCACCCGACTACCATGGGCTATCTATTGAATGTGTTCTAAATGGAGGCCCTATTCTACAAAATGTGATTTTGGAACTCTTGAATTCTATCATGTCATCTGGATACGTGACTGAGTGTATGACAATCGGTATCGTAACACCGGTATACAAAAATAAGGGTTCTATGAATGACGCTAGTAACTTCCGAGGAATTACCGTGCTACCTGTTATAGAAAAGATTCTTGAAATAGTTCTAAAACAACAACTTGTTCCAACTCTTTAAAACAAACAGAGTGCTTTCCAACGGGGGTTCACTGCCAAAACCTCATTACTTCACTCAGCGTTGATAGTCGAGGAGGTTTCCCGCGAGTATAAAGATAACGGACAGGACATTGATCTTATGTTCCTCGACGCAAAAGCCGCTTTTGATGTTGTGGATCGTCATCACCTACTACACAGGTTATATCACTCTGGCGTTAATGATAGACATTGGACAATTTTTAACAGTATTCATAAGCAGTCAACTAGTGTTGTGTAATGGGCAAATTCAAGATCAGACCCCTTTGAGGTTCTACAAGGTGTAAGACAAGGAGGGATCACCAGTACTGACCAATACAAGATTTACATCAATCCTCTGCTGAAACGTTTGGAGATGGCGGACGAAGGATGTGTTATAGGTGATGTCAGGTGTAACACAAGTGCATGTGAAGACGATGTTACGTTGAATTCTGAAAAACCAGGAGAAACATCAGTTCTTATAAGTATGGCCGAAACATTTGCAAACTGTGAAAGATATGTTTTACAGCAGACGAAGACGGAAGCTCTCAAAGTGGTTACAAGTTCTAGAAAGTCGAAGAAGATTTTGAAATATATGGAAATAAAATTACAAATACTAATACCAGTACTCATCTAGGTTTGAAACGATCTCACACTATCAGTTCTACAGCGGAACAGAATCGATAACAATATTCAAAAGGCAAGAAGAACAGCATATAGCTTTATGCCGTCAGGATTCTATGGTGCTGGTGGTTTGGACGTCCTATCAGTTCTACATATTTTAAAAATGCATATCATTCCCATTCTGTTATATGGACTAGAAGTAATCTTACCTAAAAAGACACAAATAGTTAAACTCGAAACCTTTCAAAAACGAATACTCAAGCAACTATTTGTGTTACCTAGTAGTACACCTGACATTGCAATCTACTCAATAAGTGGTCTCCTGCCTGTACAAATCCAGATACACAAGAGAGCTCTAATCATGTATAACATTGTGTGTCTACAAAATGAAAGTGCAGTGGAACGTCGTATAGCTGTTAGACAGTTGGCTGTAAAGGGCAACAAGAGCGCTAGTTGGTTTGTAGACATCCGTTAGTTATTCTGGCTGTGCGAACTTGGCGATCAAGACGATTTGCTCGAGTCTCCAACAGAAAAGCACCACTGGAAGAGAACAGTTAATAAGAAAATAAACAATATATGGTTACAAAAGGCAATAGCTGAATCAAAAACAATGAAAACTTTACAAAATCTTAACATGAACATGGTGAAGCCAGGAAAAAACACATCCTCTTCTACAACAACATTCATTCATGACGTTTTTCCGCTAACATGCACGCGACGTCATGTTCACTATCGACGCCACTTCTTATGTTGAACATATACAAGTTCGTATTAACGTTTATTGAAAGGTCGAATCTAACGCAACTTTTTTTCGTAGTTTTCACTATACGATCATACGCAACATTTTGGTGCCGTGACTAAAAGCACAATGCAACTCAACACACACATTTCGTTGCGTGCAGCTCAGCGTCGGATAATAGCGAAACAATTTGAGAAACTTGAAGAAATTTCTTCAACCTCCGAGTCGCAGAAACTACTGGACATCATTCAAGAGAAAGATCTTACGATCAGAGGATTGAATAAAAAGATCATCAACCATGCAGACCTCGGAGATATAGAAACTGAACTATTCGACAGTGAGGAATATTCCATTGAACTTGAAATGAGCATACACAGATATCAAGAAAAAATCAAGAAATTAGGTTAGACAACATTTGAACAAAGAGATGAAAATCAAAATCATTTCACGACGAGCGAAGTACGACATTCAACGCAACCGGAAAAGGAACATGTTCCAACCCAAACATCTAATAGAGCCAATAACGTAACTGCGTCTACGAAACTCCCGAAACTGACATTGCCTACCTTCAGTGGTAACATTAGCGAGTGGCAAACATTTTGGGACTCATTTGATTCAGCAGTGCACCAGAACCCAACACTTACGGATGTACAGAAGTTTTCTTATCTTCGATCTTTAATCGAAGGGAGCGCAGCTATGGCAATCGGTGGTTTGTACAGAAGTTTTCTTATCTTCCATCTTTAATCGAAGGGAGCGCAGCTTTGGCGATCGGTAGTTAGGCAGAAACTACCAGAGTGCGATCGAACTATTGCGGGAACGCTACGGGCAGACGCACAAAATCATTGATAACTTCATGACATTATTATTAGAACTTCCGCCACCCCGCAATTCTGTACATAGTCTTCGTGAATTTCACGACAAAATGGAAACCTATATCCGGGGTCTAGAGTCACTGGGACAGTCACAAGATTCGTTCGGAGATCTACTTGTTCAAATCATAATGAAGAAGCTACACCGGATGTGCGACGCACCTTTATCAGGAACTACTGAGATGACAAGTGGCAGCTTCAGGAGCTACGTGTGGCCATCGGGCGGGAAATCAGAATCATAGACGCCGGCTATAGCAACGATCAAGACTTTTATCTCCCGACATTCATCACAGCTTCAAAAAGGGAGGTAAGCCGTCCCATGAAAAGTAATGTAAAACCGCCGATATGTCCATTTTGTAGTGAAAATCATCAACCCCAGGTTTGCAACAAGATTATAGACATTAACCAGAGAATTGACATTGTGAAAAGCAAACACCTGTGTTTCAATTGCCTGAACCACCATAAGGTGTCGGAATGCAAACCTAAATTTCGATGTCGACATTGTAAAAGTAAACACCACAGCAGCATTTGCACAAAGAAGACGACACCCGCTTCGTTCATGAAAACGGAAGTCATTCCCTTCAAGTCGGCTAAGACCAACAGTGCAATCTTACACACTGCCTCCCATGATAGAACAAACGTTTTATTGAAGACTGCTGTAGCCGAAGTTCTATCTCAAAGTCATAGTTCTTTCGCCAACATTTTACTTGACGAGGGTGCACAGCGATCCTTTATTACATAGGACCTCGCGAGGGTTTTACATCTCCATGTTACCGGACATGATACAATTTCTCTGGCTTCGTTCGGAGAAATGTCACAAGGGGTTCGGTCCATACCTTCACGCGAGATTTACCTGAAAAGCGAGTCGAGGGATTTGATAAAACTGGAAATTCTTGTAGTGCCAACAATAGCCGTGCCATAACAGAACATACCCACAGAAATACGTCATTTGGAGTATCTGAGAGGTCTGAAATTAGCCCACCCGCTCACGGAACACAACAACGATTTATTTGAAATTTCGCTTCTGGTTGGTGCGGATTATTATAGGGATATAATTTGAGACCGAGTAATCAGAGGCAACGAACCAACAGCGGTCAAATCGAAGATTGGTTAATTGTTGATGGGACCACTTCCGGTATCAGGACATCGAACCAATGACCTACACATGATGAATGTCATCAGCGCTCCACCAAGTACATTTGAAATTGAGAAGTTTTTGAAGCTTGAGTCTATGGGAATATCTTCAGAAGAGTCAACAGACGGTACATCCGTAAACCTTCAAGAAAACATGAGCAACAACATTTCATTCGAAGATGATCGGTTTGTGGCAAATTACCATGGAGAGGCTACCATACGCCGATTATCTAAAGAACCGGAAGTGTTAAAAACGTACCGAGAGATAATCGCCGATCAGCTAAAAGGAGGTGTGATTGAGAAAGTAGATCAACAAGACGTACACACAGTGCATTACAACCCACATCATGGAGTGAAAAAGGACTCGGTAACTACACCTATACGTATCGTATATGACTGCAGTTTTTGCCAATCACGTGTCCAACCAAGCCTCAACGACTGTCCCATGTCCGCCCCACCTGAATTGAATGACCTAACGGGGATTCTGGTATGGTTCAGGATGCACAAATATGCGGTAGCCACTGATATTGAGAAGGCGTTTTTTACAAATTGGTCTTCATTAATCTGACAGAGACGCCACGCACTTCCTGTGGTTGAGTGACCCGAGTGACCCGTGCAGTTCACTGACCACATATATATTCAGTACTGTTCTGTTTGGTGCAAAGTGCTCGCCATTCATTGTAAGTGCCAAAATTCGTATGCATTTTGAACTAAACAGTAGTGAATGGGTGACCAATTATTTGACAAGAGATTTGAACGTTTACAACGTGTTATCAAGTTTCTCTTATGAACAAGATCTACTTCAGTTTTATTCAACTTCGAGAAAACTGATGTCAGCGGCAGGTTTCAATCTACGTGCTTGGAACTCAAATAGTGAACAACTTCGCGCTAAGGCATCCGAAGAGAAATTGCTAGACACGGACACTTGCACAAAAATTCTTGGAATGCAATGGATCTGTAATGAAGATACATTGACGTTTGCGGGAAGACAGATAGAAACAAAAGGCGTGATTACCAAACGTGCAATTTTACAACAAATCTCACGATTATTTGATCCACTCGGATTACTGAGTCCTATTACAGTAAGGGCGAAGATTATTCTTCAAGAATTGTGGCAACAGAAATTTAATTGGGACAGCCCATTACCAATTTATGTACAAGACAAATGGCGTAATGTTGCGTCGGACCTGAACTCTACAGTCAAAATCAATTTCCGACGTAGCTACTTTAATGGCAACCATAACGTCATTGCTGAAAAAAAAAAACTTCACGTATTCTGTGACGCCGGTATGTCGTCAAACGGTGCGACAGCAAACATTTCCAAGGGTTTCGAGGCCACGCTGATGATGTCAAAAAATCGCGTCGCTCCGTTGAAAAAAAAATTACCATACCGAGATTGGAGTTGATGGAGGCAGTGACAGGTGCCCGGCTGTGCCAACATATCATACAACAGACAGGCCTTTCCGAGGAGTACCTGTGGTCTGATAGCCAGATCGTTTTGCACTGGCTAGTATCAAAGAAAACGCTACCACGATTTGTTCAGAACAGACTTACAGAAATACAAAGTTTGACTTAGAACCGGAAGTGGAGGTATTGGGACTCATGAAAATCCCGCCGATTTATTGACGCGAGGCTTATCAACATAACAACTCCACTTGAGTGAACTGTGGTTCAAAGGACCGACGTGACTTTCTACAACCGAAGCTTGGTCTGAGTGGCAACATACTAGTGACATGGTTACTGTGGCAACAGTAATGGCAACAAATAACTCGCAAGAATTTATTGACATGAAAATATTCAGTTCGTTTCAGAAACTGATCAAAGTGACTGCCTATGTTCTGCGATTTATTGATTATTGTCGGCAATGGACGAAAACCAGCAGGCATAGAGCTGATCATTCAAGAAATGACAAAAGCTGAAACAGTATGTATTCGAACCTGCCAGATGACATCATATGCTTAAGAAATCCAGTGTTTATTATATAACAAGAAGGTATCGCCGCTTGTTAAACAGCTTAAGCTTTTCATGAATGACACTGTGATTCGTTGTGGTGGACGCATTCATAATGCAGCCTTAGAAGAAGAGACGATACATCCGATTTTGCTGTCGGCAAAGCATGCATTCACGCACTTGGTAGTCAAGGAGGCACATGAGAGGTTACACCATGCCGGACCCAGCTCAACTATAACACTTCTGAGAGGAAAATACTGGATACCAGCTATACGTCCATGCGTTCGTTCGGTATTACGAAAGTGCGTGACCTGCAGAAAGGTTTCTGGTAGACTATACAAAGCACCAGACCGTCCTCCGTAACCGTGGACAAGAGTGTCAGACGTAGCCCCGTTCACGTATACAGGTGTTGACTATTCCGTAGCTCTCAGTGTACGTGACAATAACGGAAACGACATAAAAACATACATATGTCTGTTTACATGCGCCAGTACGAGAGCCGTTCACTTGGAACTGGTACCAGATCTGTTGGCGGAGTCATTCCTGGTTGCAATTAGGCGCTTCTGTAGTCGCAAATCAACACCAAAAATTATGATGTCTGATAACGGCACGACATTCACGGCTGCTGCTAGACATTTGAATGATTTGTGTGAATCTGCGGTGGTGCGTGATGCATTCAACAACCGATTAATCGAATGGAAATTCATTCCTACAAGAGCCCCTTGGTTTGGGGGTTGGTGGGAAAGATTGATCGGTCTCACCAAAAAATGTATTAAAGAAGGTACTTGGTAAAGCGTACGTGACACATGAAACACTACAGACTATTGTCTCTGAAGCAGAAGCCGTTATCAACGACAGCCCCCTTACTTACGTCTCTTTCGGCGAGCCAGGAAAGCCGGAAACACTGACGCCTGCCCATCTTCTATATGGAAGACGAATAACGTCACTTCCTGTCGAGCTTGCGACATTGCCAGCAGGTTATCGCATCAATCGTTCGTCGCTTGTGAAGCAAGGTACTCGACGAGTGCAACTCATACAGAACTTCCGCGAAAGATGGCGCCGTGAATACCTGACGGCACTCAGAGAAAGAAGTCAAGAAGGCAATAACAACCAGACGATATCCGTAGGCGACGTCGTACAGATACAAGATGACTGCCCGAGGACGCAGTGGCGCTTGGCCATTGTGGAGGAACTCGTGCCGGGAAATGACGGACTCGTTCGTTCGGCGAAAGTTAAAACAAAAAATGGACTCACGCATCTACCAATAGTGAAACTTTATCCAATTGATGAATGTGAGAACAATATCTAAAGACTGTTTATATAATGTGATAATAGAGACTTTATGTGAATATTGCGATTGGCAGACACTTGCGTTAATTTAATAATACTAAAAAAATATTTATACATTATTTCATGTTATAGTTTACTGTTGTTAGAATTGATATTATTTCGAGGCCCGGACTATGTCGGGAATTCATTACGTAAAGATTTTTCCGTTAACATGCACGCGGCGTCATGTTCACTATCGAAGTCACATCTTATGTTGTACATATACACTTTCGTATTAACGTTTATTAAAAGGTCGAACCTAACGCAACTATTTTTCGTAGTTTTCACTAAACGATCATAATCAAAAAATCGCGTCGCTTCTTTGAAAAAGTTAACCATACCGAGATTGAAGCTACTTGCGGCTGTGACAGGTGCTCGGGTTGATTTTCCTTCTCGATAGCTTCGTCATGACTCTGTCTAGTCTGGGTCATGTTTGGCACCTGTTTGAAAAAGTAATGTTTCAGGTCGTTACTTGAACATTTATTTGCTAAAATAAATTAATTACAAGCATCATTGCTTTATTATTTTTTTTTAAGTATACATATATTGCTAAGAATTAAAAATGGAGAATCATTAATATTCAATATTCAATTAAAAAAAGCAATAAACATACATCAAAGCTTGAAAATTTCATTGAATTTTTGTTCCATTTTATTTCACGCGAACGCATATTTTTTCAGTTGTAATCCTAATTAAAACTTTATCAATCAGTTGCGAATAAAAAAAGAAAATCTTTCCTGAGAATGATCAACATTTTCGCTCACCTTTAACTGAAAATATCCTTTAAATTTAGAGTATCAATCCGTGTTACATTAAAAATTATGCTTTTAGGTTTTATTATATTTGCTTGTTTAAATCTGAATGATTCTTGTCTTCGTTATATTTATTTATAAATAATTTATAAACTTTCTGACGTGCGCGCGAAAATGTGAAAAAACTATATAATATTTTAAGGCATTTAATTATGTTACTGGTTAACTATGATGAACGATGGCAAGACATACATGTATTCATAAAATTCACAAAGTAAACATGTAGTCCCTAGTCAGGCTGGTGAGAAAAATACTGGGAATTATTAACACAATAATTTTCTATATTTAATCCGCTAAAATTAGATAAAAGTTTGTAAGTTTTGCCATCTAATGGACTATAGACAACGATTAAAGTGATATAAATGCTTGAATCTCTCAGTGAGTCGGAATACTTTTTTCATACCAAAATTCTCACTGAGAATGCCAAGACAAGTAAATGATTGAATTTTAATCACCATCATAATAACTATGTAAAACTAAAGAAAGACCAAGACAAAACACAAGCAGTATTTAGAGCATAATTCGAATGTCAAAATTATTATAAGTTTGTTGCATTAATTCTCAAAACCGGAAATAAAACTACATTATTTCAATAATAAAATCTTAAAGTATAAATTTTGATGTAAAACGAATTGATCCTCTTTGCATGTTTAAATCTGAATGATTCATGTGTTCGTTATATTTATATATAATTTATATTATTAACTAAATTATGCTGAAATTAGCGCGAAAATGTGAACAAACCATATGATATGTTAAGGTATTTAATAAGGTGATTCATGAATCAAACACTTTTTATACTTTTATACTTTATATGATGTGGTCATTGATTAATATAAATATAACAAGAGCACCACCTTGCCGGTGCAGACCGCTCATCTATTTTTCTTTTTAAAGATGAAGGGACCTATCTCAAGTTCAATCACAAAGGAGGGAGGGGTGGAGTAGAGTGGGGTGTAAAGTGTGGGGGTGTGGTCATTTATTACATTATCGTCCAAAAATGCAATGGACGAAAACCAGCAGGCATAGAGCTGATCATTCAAGAAATGACAAAAGCTGAAACAGTATGTATTCGAACCTGCCAGATGACATCATATGCTTAAGAAATCCAGTGTTTATTATATAACAAGAAGGTATCGCCGCTTGTTAAACAGCTTAAGCTTTTCATGAAGGACAATGTGATTCGTTGTGGTGGACGCAATCATAATGCAGCCTTAGAAGAAGAGACGATACATCCGATGTTGCTGTCGGCAAAGCATGCATTCACGCACTTGGTAGTCAAGGAGGCACATGAGCGGTTACACCATGCCGGACCCAGCTCAACTATAACACTTCTGAGAGGAAAATACTGGATACCAGCTATACGTCCATGCGTTCGTTCGGTATTACGAAAGTGCGTGACCTGCAGAAAGGTTTCTGGTAGACTATACAAAGCACCAGACCGTCCTCCGTAACCGAGGACAAGAGTGTCAGACGTAGCCCCGTTCACGTATACAGGTGTTGACTATTCCGTAGCTCTCAGTGTACGTGACAATAACGGA
Source organism: Dreissena polymorpha (assembly GCF_020536995.1). Classification (NCBI taxonomy): domain Eukaryota; kingdom Metazoa; phylum Mollusca; class Bivalvia; order Myida; family Dreissenidae; genus Dreissena; species Dreissena polymorpha. Next base: position 69,588,512 of record NC_068366.1, read on the forward strand.
AACGACATAAAAACATACATATGTCTGTTTACATGCGCCAGTACGAGAGCCGTTCACTTGGAACTGGTACCAGATCTGTTGGCGGAGTCATTCCTGGTTGCAATTAGGCGCTTCTGTAGTCGCAAATCAACACCAAAAATTATGATGTCTGATAACGGCACGACATTCACGGCTGCTGCTAGACATTTGAATGATTTGTGTGAATCTGCGGTGGTGCGTGATGAATTCAACAACCGATTAATCGAATGGAAATTCATTCCTACAAGAGCCCCTTGGTTTGGGGGTTGGTGGGAAAGATTGATCGGTCTCACCAAAAATGTATTAAAGAAGGTACTTGGTAAAGCGTACGTGACACATGAAACACTACAGACTATTGTCTCTGAAGCAGAAGCCGTTATCAACGACAGCCCCCTTACTTACGTCTCTTTCGGCGAGCCAGGAAAGCCGGAAACACTGACGCCTGCCCATCTTCTATATGGAAGACGAATAACGTCACTTCCTGTCGAGCTTGCGACATTGCCAGCAGGTTATCGCATCAATCTTTCGTCGCTTGTGAAGCAAGGTACTCGACGAGTGCAACTCATACAGAACTTCCGCGAAAGATGGCGCCGTGAATACCTGACGGCACTCAGAGAAAGAAGTCAAGTACGGGGCAATAACAACCAGACGATATTCGTAGGCGACGTCGTACAGATACAAGATGACTGCCCGAGGACGCAGTGGCGCTTGGCCATTGTGGAGGAACTCGTGCCGGGAAATGACGGACTCGTTCGTTCGGCGAAAGTTAAAACAAAAAATGGACTCACGCATCTACCAATAGTGAAACTTTATCCAATTGATGAATGTGAGAACAATATCTAAAGACTGTTTATATAATGTGATAATAGAGACTTTATGTGAATATTGCGATTGGCAGACACTTGCGTTAATTTAATAATACTAAAAAATATTTATACATTATTTCATGTTATAGTTTACTGTTGTTAGAATTGATATTATTTCGAGGCCCGGACTATGTCGGGAATTCATTACGTTGAGATTTTTCCGTTAACATGCACGCGGCGTCATGTTTACTATCGAAGTCACATCTTATGTTGTACATATACACTTTCGTATTAACGTTTATTAAAAGGTCGAACCTAACGCAACTATTTTTCGTAGTTTTCACTAAACGATCATACGCAAAAAATCGCGTCGCTTCTTTGAAAAAGTTAACCATACCGAGATTGAAGCTACTGGCGGCTGTGACAGGTGCCCGGGTTGATTTTCCTTCTCGATAGCTTCGTCATGACTCTGTCTAGTCTGGGCCATGTTTGGCACCTGTTTGAAAAAGTAATGTTTCATGTCGTTACTTGAACATTTATTTGCTAAAATAAATTAATTACAAGCATCATTTCTTGAATTATTTTTTTAGGTATACATGTATTGCTAAGAATTAAAAATGGAGAATCATTAATATTCAATATTCAATTAAAAAAAGCAATAAACATACATCATAGCTTGAAAAAATAAATTTCATTGAATTTTTGTTCCATTTTATTTCACGCGAACGCATATTTTTTCAGTTGTAATCCTAATTTAAACTTTATCAATGAGTTGCGAATAAAAAAAGAAAATCTTTCCTGAGAATGATCAACATTTTCGCTCACCTTTAACTGAAAATATCCTTTAAATTTAGAGTATCAATCCGTGTTACATTAAAAATTATGCTTTTTGGTTTTATTATATTTGCTTGTTTAAATCTGAATGATTCTTGTCTTCGTTATATTTATTTATAAATAATTTATAAACTTTCTGACGTGCGCGCGAAAATGTGAACAAACTATATAATATTTTAAGGCATTTAATTATGTTGCTGGTTAACTATGATGAACGATGGCAAGACATACATGTATTCATAAAATTCACAAAGTAAACATGTAGTCCCTAGTCAGGCGGGTGAGAAAAATACTGGGAATTATTAACACAATAATTTTCTATATTTAATCCGCTAAAATTAGATAAAAGTTTGTAAGTTTTGCCATCTAATGGACTATAGACAACGATTAAAGTGATATAAATGCTTGAATCTCTCAGTAAGTCGAAATACTTTTTTCATACCAAAATTCTCACTGAAAATGCCAAGACAAGTAAATGATTGAATTTTAATCACCATCATAATAACTATGTAAAACGAAAGAAAGACCAAGACGAAACACATGCAGTATTTAGAGCATAATTCGAATGTCAAAATTATTATAAGTTTGTTGCATTAATTCTCAAAACCGGAAATAAAACTACATTATTTCAATAATAAAATCTTAAAGTATAAATTTTGATGTAAAACGAATTGATCCTCTTTGCATATTTAAATATGAATGATTCTTGTGTTCGTTATATTTATAAATAATTTATATTATTAATTAAATTATGCTGAAATTAGCGCGAAAATGTGAACAAACCATATGATATGTTAAGGTATTTAATAAGGTGATTCATGAATCAAACACTTTTTTTTATACTTTTATACGTTATATGATGTGGTCATTGATTAATATAAATATAACAAGAGCACCACCTTGCCGGTGCAGACCGCTCATCTATTTTTCTTTTTAAAGATGAAGGGACCTATCTCAAGTTCAATCACAAAGGAGGGAGGGGTGGAGTAGAGTGGGGTGTAAAGTGTGGGGGTGTGGTCATTTTTTTTTGGGGGGGGGAGGGGTAGGGGGGGGGGAGTCTTGGGTGGGATGGTTGGACGGTATTTAAAAAATAAAATAATACAAAAAAAATATTTGTGTTTTTTAACCATGTTTTTTTTTAAATGTGTTTTTTAACCATGTTTAAAAAAACTTTTTTTGGGGGGTGGGGGGGGGGGTATAGTGTTAGGGTGTGGTGGTCATTTATTAGATGATCTTTAAGAAAAAAACAACTTTTTTTGGGGGGGGGGGATTCGTGGGGGGGGGGGGGTCGGGGGATGGTTTGGGTGTAGTCTATTGTGGTTTGTCAGGTAAGAGTTGTTTTGTCAAAGTATCAATCAAATCTAATCATAAATAAAGAAGTTATGGCAATTTTAGCAGAATTTAATAATTTGACCTTGAGAGTCAAGGTCATTCAAAGGTCAAGGTAAAATTCAACTTGCCAGGTACAGTACCTTCATGATAGCATGAAAGTATTTGAAGTTTGAAAGCAAATAGCCTTTATACTTTAGAAGTAAAGTGGATCTAAACACAAAATTTAACCATATATTCAAAGTTACTAAGTCAAAGAAGGGCCATAATTCCGTAAAAATGACAACCAGAGTTACATTAGTTTGCCTGCACAGTCCCCTTATTATAGTTAGTAAGTGTTGCAAGTATGAAAGTAATAGCTTTGATACTTTAGCAATAATGTGGACCTAAACACAAAACTTAACCAAATTTTCAATTTTCTAAGTATAAAAAGGGCACATAATTCTGTCAAAATGCAAGTCAGGGTTACATGACTTTGCCTGCACAGTCCCTTTATTATAGTTAGTAAGTGTTGCAAGTATGAAAGCAATATCTTTGATACTTTAGGAATAAAGTGAACATAAACACAAAACTGAACCAAATTTTCAATTTTCTAAGTATAAAAAGGGCACATAATTCTGTCAAAATGCCAGTCAACTTACATAACTTTGCCTGCACAGTTCCCTTATGATAGTTAGTAAGTGTTGCAAGTATGAAAGCAATAGCTTTGATGCTTAAGGAATAAAATGGACCTAAACACAAAACTTAACCAAAATTTCAATTTTCTAAGTATAAAAAGGGCACATAATTCTGTCAAAATGCACGCCAGAGTTATCTAACTTTGCCTGCCCAGTCCCCTCATGATAGTAAGTAAGTGTACCAAGTTTGAATGCAACAGCATTGATACTTTATGAGAAAAGAGGACCTAAACGCAAAACTTAACCGGACGCCGACGCCGACGCTGACGCCGACGCTGACGCCGACGCTGACGCCGACGCAGACGCCGACGCCAAGGTGATGACAATAGCTCATAATTTTTTTTCAAAAAATAGATGAGCTAAAATAGTTGATAATAATACAATCAACTTTTATTGCATTTTGGTCCTTTAGGTACATAATTATTTAATATTATATATAATGTATATATTTATATATATATATATATATTTTACGCACAATTGAATACTTTGAAAAAGAAAAAGAAAAACGATAGTTGCATTGACTTGTTTACTTAAACACTTTGAATTGAAACTCTTGGTGTGGTTGCAAAATGTTCAATAAAGAAAAACAATAAAAATACCTTACATTCTCGTCACATTCACATGTACTATTTAAAAAATAATAAAAAAGCAAAACAGAGCTTACCTTTCACATGAACATAAGATCCCTAAATGAAGACTTGAATCGCAACTGCGCCGATAGCTGCATTTGATTTTCATGGAGTTTGTTATCGCCTATTACACAGCAAGCCCGTCGACATAGATAGATGCGATGTTATCCTTATCTCCTGTTATCAACAGACAGACAGACAGACAGACTGTCTGCCGTATTATCAACGTGGCCTAAAATTTTGTAAAAACTGTCAAATACACAAATGAAGATGTGCGCGCGTGGGTATAAGATGTTATGATGCGAAGAGGAATGTTCCTTGTTTACAAACCGCGCTGGCAATTTAAAGAGGTCTGGAGGTTACACCAGATGTTTTTTGTTAATTTATTTTGGACGTTAAAGTCTAAAATGCACAAGTCCATGTGCAACATATGTGTTGCAATTTGGGATTGCGTTTACCAATTATAATGATCTTAACCTCGTTACAGAGCTTCTTTATTTGACAAAACATTCAGTTGTTTGTTTTTTTTTTGCGGGAGGACAGGGGATAAAATTATTTTTTCATTTAAGGAGATTTTTTTTTCAAAAAAAAAGGAATGACAAATGCTTGATGATCAAATGAAGGGATGGAAATCACTAGCATAATTTGAATGGAAAGCAATCTAATACAGACTACATCTAAAGAATAAAAAATGTAGTGCGCATCCAAGCAAATTAAATATATTATCGTTTATAACAACGTTAAGCTATTGTTGTGAAGAAACACGTGACGTGGTCATACCAAATACATTAATTTTTGAAAACTATCAAATAAAAAAAATATTTGACATGCCGGATGCCAAAACACGGCTGAAAACATTTTTACCTTTAGTTGCATACCAATCTTCCTAAAGAGAAATTTGCCCGGAATAAAGGGGTATCACTATTGAATAAAAAAACACCAGTTTGACATGAATGATTTAAATCATATTTACGACGGAATAATTTATCGATTGTTCTAAAACGATATTCGGGACGTGCAGTTTCACCATATTTATAGTTGGAATTCAAATCTATATATATATTGCGTAACAATTACGATTAAAATCTATTAATAATAAACACATATACTTCTTGATAAACACAATTAACTAAAATATAAAACATATTGTTAAGTGTCATATATTTAAAAAATGTCGTTGATGGGAGACTATTCACTTTGGATTAGTTCTTTGTATGAGTCTAGCAGTCAAATAATTGGTGTCAACTTGTTAAAAAAATGATTAGATTTGTACAATCTTGTAAGTACACATGACCACATTGTGACGAGATTGTAAATGGTTGTGACCTTAATTTAATTGACACATACGAATTACGTTATCAGAACAGACCATACAGTTTATTTGCGACTTGAGCATGTATAGCTCATCGTCAAAAAACCCAAACAATACAGCAATCATAAATACACATGCGTCAAAATAACAACATATAGTCTATGCATTTATTTTTAATATATTATTATGGTGATACTATTATATGTAAGAGAAGGCCCTTATTTGTTTTTACAAAGTAAAGTGAATATCTAAAATCTGTTATTAATTGAGAAAACATTTTTACAGTTAGATTAACACTATTTCAATTCTGAAAAAAAAGGTTCATAAAGCTATATAATTTCGGCTCTAAGTTGAAATGCTTAAATACTGAAATTAGCTAAACGCATAAATATAGATTTACTTGTCTCATTCAAAAATTGTAAAAAATCAAACAAACTTGGTATTTTTCCTGTAAACATCAGGTATAAGTGTATTTTAAATAGTATAATATAATGTACATTACGACCAAATGGTACTCATCTTCAATTTCATGTAGTGTTCAACATTTACATATTCTTTCATTTCTTGGAGTGTTTTGGTGCCTATCAATTTCAATAAATAGAACATGAGAAGAAAATCTAAATTTTGCTATTATGTTCCTTAATTTTGAAGATCCAGTAAAAGCATCGAATAGCTGGCATTGTGGTTTTGGTTTCAAGTCAAACTTGTAACATTTGTTGATTGAATATTAATAGCCATTATTTTAGTTTTTTTTATATCAGGATTTACTTTTGATCCTCAGCATTTATAGTTTCTGCACTACCCCGAGCGATTTACCAATTATAATATTATCATTTGCGAATAGCAACATTATCAATACAATGTCATCAAAACTAAGACCGAAGAGGCGTCATTCTGTAAAAAAGATATCTAAGTCCTGTATAAATAAGGAAAACAACAAACGGGGCATAACTTCATCTTGCCGTGCGTGAAATTGAAAAAGGTCGTGCATTTGACACCCAAACCATTTAAGATATAAACAATACACACAAATACGTCTAAAAACATTGTGAAAAATCACAAACAAAATGATCACGAACACTCAGAAATGTTCAACGATCTGAAAAACGTAATACAATACCTTAAATGCCGCAGTATGCGTGACAATCTTTTATTTCATAATTTTTCCGTGGAAAAGAAGGAAGACTGTGTGCAAAAAGTGTTATGATTTATTAAAGAAACAACTTAACATTGAGGAACAAGTGGTCCGGTTACAAAGAGCCCAACGTATTGGCCCGTTCAACCCCAGCAAGAAAAGGCATATTGTCGCCAAATTCAGCGATTATCCAGTTCGGGAAAACGTACGACGAGCTGCAACAATACCCTAAAGAAGTCGCCGAGAGGCGCCGGCAGCTGGTACCCATAATGCTGCAGGCTCGCAAGGCCGGGAAGGACGCGTATCTCAATGAGGACAAAGTATACATAAACACACAAGTCTACCGTGGACAGTGCTGGGTCAAAAGTGAGAGTGTCGTAGCCTTTCATGGGACGTGGAAGGACTTACGTCCGACAAAAAGCAGTCTATCGATTTTGTAAACTTTCTCTGTGAGTACGATATTATATGCCTTAGTGAATCATGGACAAACAGTAACTCTAGCATTTATATTGCAAGATACTCTAACTCTATACATTCTTTCCGAAAATATCAAAATCACCGCGCTTAACGACCAAGTGGTCGCCTTATTGTTTACATTAAAAGTATTGTTAGAAAAGGTGTAACTCTAGTCCAAAACACAATCGACTGTATTATTTGGGTTAAACTCGACAATATTGTTTTAAATAGGGATGATACTGTATTTATTTGTTTTACCTATATTGCCCCAGAATCATCCCCTGTCCCTAACAAGTGTAATGTAGATATTTTCATCCAACTAGAGCAAGATATTTTTTTGGTCAACGATCGTGGGAAAATATTTGTAGCTTGTGACCTAAATTGTAGAACCGGTAGTAAACCGGATTATATCCAATTTAAACAAAATATAGGTGTCGATGAAGTTATTACCGTTGATACTCCCACCCCTCGGATTTCTCATGATTCTAATTCAAATCGTGTCGGTGATTGTTTACTCGATATGTGTGAAGCGACGAATCAGCTGATAGTAACCGGTTAATTGTCGGGACATTTCACATGCATGACCCATAACGGTACAGCGTAGTAGAGTAATTACTTACACATCGTAATAATTTTGATTTACTTGGTGGGTTTTTGTCATTTTTAAATCATGCGCCGCTATTATTTTCCTTTACAGTGTGCACTGTGTGTCGGAACGTCAATGGTAATGTTGAATCGTAGTATTACATGATAACATAATTATATGATATATCTAATGAAGAATTTAAAAACTATTTTAGTACTCTCATGTCTGGCGGCTACACACACATAAATGACGATTATTCTTACTTTATTCGCCAGTTTAATAATGACCAATACTTTAGTTTGACATTTGAATGCCTAGATAGCCCAATTTCGGATTTTTTTCGGATTACATTTAAAAGCTACATTGTATTAAGATGCTTGGTGTAAACAAATCACCTTCAATCGACAATGTTCTATACGCATATTTTAAGGTATATTTTTTTTTTCTTTTTCATAAGGTATGTTCACCACGAATAGTCCGCCCGCAAAACACAGTTTCCAATCAAATATTAAACTCAAGGTCATTTCCACGTGATAAGGCCTTCGGCAGTATTATTCCCATTCATAAAAAAGTGACCAATCCGACCTTAATTATTGTAGGAGGATTACACTAACACGTTGTTTCTCTGAATTGTTTTCAAAAGTATTGAACGAGCGACTTAATCCCGTTACTTAAAAACATATTTATTTATTAGCTTCTTTGGTTCGTTTTAATTATTTTTTTAGCTAAAAAATGTCAGATCCTTATTCGATTTGAATAAAGAATTTAGAACCTGTTCCTTATTCCTTATTCAAGGGATTGGGTTATCATTAAATAACACAAGGTTAAAATGTATTGCAATGAGAATTTTTAATTTCCAACTTATATATTCCACGATTTTCATCGACATTTAGTACTGTAAATTTATGTTTGAGTAAGAAAATGCTTGTTTCTTATTATCGTATTTAAAATACTAGTTTTTTTAGCGTTTATCGTCAAATAGAATATACAGTAGACATGTAAAAGAACATTTTCATATCACATAACCAAGCTTAAATAACACACCAAGCATCTAAAAATAACACATCCGCAAGTGACCGTCCGAAATACAGGTTTCCGAATAAGGAATTAATTTAACACCCTTCTTTATTCGGAAGTCATTATTTCGGATATTTAAATTCGGATCATTATAGCATATAGCAGCTTTATATTCGTAATTATTGGCTATCTTTTTATTGATATATCTGATACAGTTCTTGAAGTTTTATCTGGCCCTAACCTCTGGAGAACATTATCCGATAGCTGAATATAAGACATATTTAAGGAATTCCATTCCGTTCACATACGTGAACATGAACGCAAGACTGCACCGGAAGCAGCGGTCCAGGTGCCTCGAGTAGACTATAAAGTTTAATCGAGATGTATCGATATTTTATTTAATAATTCAAATTCAAACACCTGCGCGCATACTAGCTGTATAATTGTGTTTTCTTCATAGATTTGTTTAAGCGCGAATACGCGATTTTATGATCATGCAGGTCAACGGTACATCCGGTGTACTTACACCGCGGCACACGATTATTTACCGTGGGGTCTACAAAACGGCGATGCTCTCGATGGTAAACAGTCTTTCGCTCATCTTAGGGTAGCAGTTTCTCTCTGTATTCGTACCGAAGGCCAATATTTCGGACAGTGCTGTCGTCAGTGCGACGTCACGTTAAAGTTGAGACTGTACCGGAAGCAACGGTACAGGAAAGTATCATCGAGATACCACTATATTATGTTTTTTCTTTAAATTAAAAAAAAAACCAAGTCGTGTGCTAGCCTGCTGATATTGAGTGTTTTTATTACAATAGTTTTTCTAATCTTCGATGGAGATTTTTCGCTCTTGGATGCAAACGGTACATCCGGGGACCTTCAACATTGGCGCACAATGAAAGGTCGAAGGGCCGACACAATGGCTCTGGTCTCGGCGGTAACCAGTCTTATTTTTCCGAAGTAAGAGAAACTGTCTACTTTTCCGTATTCAGTCGCGAAAAAGGAACTGAATTAACATCAAAATAAAACTACCGTAAGTAGAAATGTACTGCAATAACTATTGTGAAATCCAACCCACATTTACAATTATTTTAATTGATTAATGTTTCTTTTTGGTTCATTTTAATTTATTCTTAGTAAGAAAACGCCAGTTCCTTATTCGATATGAATACGGAATAAGAAACCAGGTCCTTATTCCTACTTCAAACCAAATAAGGTACTGAGATATCATGAAATAAAACTAAGTAGAAATGTACTGCAATTAATATTTTAATACCTAACCTATATTAAAAATGATTTTCATTGATTCGATTGTCTTTTTGGTTATTTTAATTATTGTTTAGTAATTAAATGTAAGTTCCTTATTCGATTTGAATAAGGAATAAGGAAAAGTTCCTAGTCCCTTATTCCAACCGAATAATAAACTGGGTAATCATTAAATAAAACAAAGCAGAAATGAACTTCAATACATGTTTAAGATACCCAACTTACAGTTATATTGATTTTCATTGTTTTATGTGTCTCTTTGATTCTTTGGAATATATTTTTGAGTAAAAAAAAAGAAAAAAGAAAATGCCAGTTCCTTATTCGATTTGAATAAGGAATACGAAACCAGTACATGTTTCCTTATTCAAACCGAATAAGGTACTAGGTTGTCATGAATTTAAATTAAGTAGAAATGTATTGCAGTAAATATTTAAATATCTTACCTATTAATACAATGATGGTCATTTATATGTGGTACACTTTGGATCAATTGCATTGATGTTTAAGTAAGAAAATGCCAGTTACTTATTCGGCTTGAATAAGGAATAAGGAACTGGTTCCTTTTTCCTTATTCAACCGAGGAGAAAGAACTGGATTGTAAAAAAGAACAAAAATGTTGAAAGGTACTAAATTGAATTTTTATATCACATAAAGGTTAACTTATTGTATAGGCTTTAGGTTTTGTAGATGTGAAGTAGAAAATGCCGGTTCGTTTTAAAAAGATTTATGCAAGCGCGAAGAAGAAACATGAATTTGTAACGTAATACATAGAGTAAATATTTTGTTTAGATTTTCTAAAGAATTTTATGCATTATTTTCTATCCCGCCCTGTATCGAATATGTTATCTACGTCTCTGGTTATTTCAATCACTAAATAAAATAACCGAAGAGAAAAAATCAACTATAGTTTAGTACGTATCAGGTATAGGAGGAATGACGGCCCTGTGTTGCGCACTTGTTGTGTATCGCAACGGTGGTGTCTTTGCACCAACATTGAATATTTTGGGGATTGTTTTTACTTAAAAAATGTTTAACTATTGCTAAATGGACCTTAATACGCCCAAAATTCGGTTGATGTGTTAGGTTATAATGTCAACGATTATGGGAGACATCAATGAAAACTAAAAACTTGTTAACATTTTGACACAGAAACAGATCAATGCTCCAAAACACAGATCATTTGTAAAGTACGTCTTAATTCTTTTTCTTCTTCTTCTTCTTCTTCTTTTATAATGATGGCTATGTTCAATACTGATACATTATGGCCATGCGTGGGGGGTTAAAAAGAAATAGATTGATAGGTTTCCCGAGTTCCTCAATCCACTCAGGAAAATCCTATCAACAGTGATAAAAAAAGGTGCAAAACCTAACACCTTAAGCCCTTAAGACTTAGATATATACATATACAACTGTGCATGTGGTGAGAATATAAGTAGAGTTAAAAACAGGATAAAAGCAGAATCATGTGATCTAAGGAAGGAACACTGATGTAGACAGCACTGATTTAAATCCAGGGATCGTATCAGCGCTGACTACATAAGATGGAAGTGTGTTCCATTGTACAACTGTTCTTGGAAAGAAAGAAAATTTGTGGTAATCAGCTGTACTTGGTGGTATTTGGTATGCCATGTGATGGTGATGGCGTGAGTGTCTAATGTATGGAGTGAGATAGTGAAGGGGATTGACATCAACATGGTTATATACTATTTTATAGAACAAAACGAGTCTAGCTTGTTGTCTTCTTGATTGCAAGGTATTCCAATTCAAATCCTTAATTATATTTGTGACCGTGCCCGGTGTCTTGCTGTAATTATTTGTTACAAATCTGGCAGCTTGACGCTGAACATTTTCAATTTTATCAATATCTTTCTGATGGTAAGGGTCCCACACACTAGAGCAATATTCCAAGGATGGTCTAACAATGCTGTTATATGCTGCTGCCTTAGTTTCCATTTTAGAGGAATGAATGTTTCGTTTTAAGAAACCTAAGCTCTGGCTTGCTTTACTACTAATTTTATTTACGTGAGGTGACCAGTTTAAAGTTGAGCTTACTTCAACGCCAAGATAGGTGGCTTGGTTTACAACAGACATAGGTTGATTGTGAAGAGTGTAGGTTGTTTTTAATGGTTTACGGTTTCTCGTAACATGCATGATATGACATTTTTCTATGTTAAAAGACATCTTCCATTTCAGCTCCCACAATGATAGACTATCTAGATCTCTCTGAAACTGAATAGTGTCAGCCAAAGTTTTTATGGATCTGTACATGACACAGTCATCCGCAAATAGACGGACGTTTGACTTCACAGACGAAGGTAGATCATTAATGAAGAGCAGAAACAGAAGAGGCCCAAGAACTGATCCCTGGGGTACGCCAGAAATTACAGGGGCCATGGTGGAAGTTGCCCCCTCTACAACAACCTGTTGAGTACGGTTACCAAGAAAAGCTTTAATCCAAGAGTGTGTAGTGCCCGTGATGCCATAATGGGCTAGTTTAAGCAACAGTCTACCGTGGTGTACAACATCGAAGGCTTTGCTAAAATCCATGATGGCAACATCCATCTGGTCTCTCTGCATGGTAGAAGCTAAGTCATGGATAAAGCCCACAAGTTGGGTTTCGCAAGACCGCCGGGCTTGAAAGCCATGTTGGTTGTCCACCAGGATATTAAAGTTGTCAAGATGGTCTAAGATGTTACTAACAACGATATGCTCCAGCAATTTACAAGCAATACATGTTAAAGAGACTGGTCTATAATTACTAGCTTGGTACTTTTTACCTTTTTTAAAAATAGGAGCTACAAAAGCCATGGACCAGTCAGAAGGGACAGAACCAGAAATAAGTGATTTGTTAAAAAGAATTTTAAAAATAGGTGCAATTTCATTTGCACATTCCCGTGAGATTCTGGGTTTGATTTGGTCTGGCCCTGCGGCCTTGTAAGGATTCAGTTTGAGTAGGAGTTTCTTAACACCATTTACCGTAATATTCATTGATGGCATGCTTTTATACGGGCTATTACCAAGATCTGGATATGAGCTGTTTGTGTCATTAGTAAAAACAGAAGAAAATTGTTTATTTAAGACTTCAGCTTTTTCCTTGGGGTTATATTTTAAGACCCCATCATCCCTCAAAGGTGCTACACCACAGGAGTCATTTTTTAAGCTTTTTATGAAACCCCAAAAACGTTTAGTTGTCCCATGTTTATGTTCTGTTTCATCACATATTATGTTGTTCATGTAGTCCCAGTAAGAGTTACGAATTTTCTTTTGTATGGATGATCTGATCTTCTTAATTTTTGGAAGTAAAATGTAATTTTAGTCTTTTTCATTTTGCTATAAGTCCGGTCACGTTTTTTCATTAGCTTTTTAATGTCAGAATTCAGCCATGGTAGATGCTGCTTGCCAGAAACGGTTTTAGTTGGTATGTATTTTTCAACAAGTGTGTTAAGACAGACTTTGAATCTGTCCCAAAGCTGCTGGACATTCATATCATTAATATTGTTTACATCTATAAAATTTATAAAACCAGTTTTGATTTCCGACCAGTTAGCCTTTTCAAACAGAAGTATTTTCCGTTTCTCTTTCCGATTTATTCTAGCAGAAGATAAAATATCAGCAAAAGGGATGCAGTGATCACTAAAACCTGGAATGACCTTAACTGTTTCGGCTAAAGAAGGATTAGACAAGAAAAACAGGTCAAGACATTTCTTAGTGGTATCAGAGAGTCTTGTTGGTTCATCAACTATTTGGTCTAATGAATGAGTATCTGCAAAGTTTAAAATTTTGTTACATTCTTCTGGGTGTGAAGCATTAGAGTCTTCAGTTTTATTTTTCCAATTGATTTCCCCAAGGTTAAAATCGCCCCCAATTAGGGTTGTACTATTTAATTTATCAGTCAGACTGATGGTACGATCCAGCTCGTCTATACATGTAAAATCCCTGTCAGGTCGGTATGCACTGCAGACCAGCAGGTCTTTTTTACCATTTTGCTTTATATTTACCCAAATAATTTCAGATGAAGATTTTAATTCCACAGGAGCATGACTTCTAAACTTATTTGAAACCAGTACAAAAACCCCGCCTCCTGTCCTGCCTTTTCGATCATTCCTGTAAACATCGTAATCAGATGGAAACACTTCTGAATTTTTTATTTTAGGCTTGAGCCATGATTCATTACCCAAAACAACATCAGGTTTTACAGTAGATTGGAAAGCCAAATTTTTCTTCTTAACAGACTGACAGTTTACAGTCACAATTTTTAAGTGTTGTACATACTGTGATTTTGAATTGGTAATTTGTTGTGTCTCAAAGATTGAGAGTTTGTAGTTATGCATGTTTGTTTACTGACTGGTGTGCTACAGTGTAAGGGTGCTTGCTGCCCAGAGCCTGGGGATTGCATACATGTAAGGACGGATGAGTTGTCTGTACTGACATGTGATAATGAATGATCTGATTGCATAGACTTTGTGTGATCAAAGAAAGTAGAGTTAAAATGAAATACACCACAGTTTGTACATTGCCACGGTTCATTTGAGTGATCACAATGATACTGATATGTAAGTGAACTCATGCCCTGACATTCTGCATGAAACCATGTATTACAGTCTTCACAAAAGACTCCTCTATCTGGATGCCATTTAACTGCTAAATTGCAAGTGCCACATAAGTCTGAACTTACTGGACCTGGATTTGATTCTGTATTACTTCCTAATAGGATGAGTAGTACACATAAGTAGAATAAAGTGAGACGGTTCCTGCCAAAAAGTTGCCTCTTTTTTCTAGTGAGCAGACTTGAACACAGCCCGAAATACAACTTAAGATTTGGATTTGGTTTATGATGGTTAATTAACTGGAAAACTTGGTTCAATAAAGCAACTGCATGCTTTGTCGGTATCTGTTTAGCAAAGTTTAACCAAAGACTGTGACTGTGAGATGGGTCTGTCACTTCATGAATATTTTTCATGTAACTAGATGCAGGGTCTTGTAATATGAAGAGGGATAAGCAATAGCCCCAACACACACAGAGTATATGCAGACATAATTGTCTTCAGGTATCGTACAAGTACGAAAATTTAGAGGTCGAAGAAAATTTTGAAGGTCGCGAAAATACGTGACAGAAGAACAAAGTGTGGGCCAAGATCTGTTATGGCAGTAAGAATGGAAAATACTGGCACACTCTGTGTAAGTTGCCTCAATACCTGATCTTACAAAGAGGTTTAGGGTTTCTCTGCTGAAAAGAATAGTTAGTAAGTGATTTTTTTTGTTTCTTAAAAGAAAGGTGAACCCCACGCAGGTTACACTCCACTATTCTTAGTTGAGATCATATTTTGATTATATATTACACCATGCAATATAAACTCTTTATGCTGTGTGCTCATTTAAATTTATTCCGTACTGCATTCCGTAATGTTATTACATCAATTACATTTGACGTAAAACTGAAAAACAATGTACAGAAAACTTGTAAAAAATGAATAAACACGGAAAGCCTTCATTCCATTATTTAAGAAAACTTTATAAAGGACAACCATAAAATATAACATTCCTAATCTCTTAGACAATAAAAAAATTGTGTTTGACTACTATAATGATTTTATCAAATGCATAAGTTGAAAAAACTACAACAATAGTTTTGGAGTTTGGAATATGAGATGATAACAATCGCAAATGCACATATGCACACCCCTATTAACAATCCGTGCACATTTGAATGACACACGTTGAACAGTTTAGATGAACGCCTCCGGACAAGTGTCTGGTTATGGTCTGACTTACCGACAAACCCACGGACAGATAGACAGACAGCCAGACAGCCAGACAGACAGACATAAAGACAGACAGACAGACAGACAGACAGACAGACAGACAGACAGACAGACAGACAGACAGACAGACAGACAGACAGACAGACAGACAGACAGACAGACAGACAGACAGACAGACAGACAGACAGACAGACAGACAGACAGACAGACAGACAGACAGACAGACAGACAGACAGACAGACAGGCAGGCAGGCAGGCAGGCAGGAAGGCAGGCATGCTGGCAGGCAGGCAGGCAGGCAGGCAGGCTGGCGGGCGGGCGGGCGGACGGACGGACGGACGGACGGACGGACGGACAGGCGGGCGGGCGGGCGGGCGGGCGGGCGGACGAACGGACGGACGGACGGACGGACGGACGGACGGACGGACGGACTGACGGACGGACGGACTGAAGGACGGACGGACGGACAGACAGACAGACAGACAGACAGACAGACAGACAGACAGACAGACAGACAGACAGACAGACAGACAGACAGACAGACAGACAGACAGACAGACAGACAGACAGACAGACGGACAGACGGACAGACGGACAGACGTTTATGGTAAATCTAATACAACGTATGTAGCGGGGGTATGATGTAAATTGCATTTCATTATTTTAGCAAAAAGTGTACTCATACTACGCAAAAGTAAGTGAATGTTACTTAATTAAAATTTCGGTCGATGTATTAGGAGACTACCTTTATACTATATTTTACTTCAGAATTTTGTAAAACAGCGTATTTAATGATGTGTATTTCGATTTCCAGGAATTAAATGTTGACGACAGATGAAACAATCCGAATATTCCGTAAAGATAATCGAAAGAGCTGTATAGAAACAAAAAGTCACGATGTCAATCCTGCTTAAAACTGCTGTTAATATTATGGAATTGCACACCCATATGAATCACAGTTACCGCAGTGCTCCAGTGGACAGTTGTAAGGTCAGATCGGACCGGGTGAAACCATGACACTGTAGTTATCGCCAAATCGTGAACAGACCAAAGCTGGGTATGATGGCTCATAATCACGCATCACATCATATCGAAGACTAAAATATTGTGGAAGTACCAGAATCAGTTACGGGTAACCAATCATGGAATTCGTGGTGGATCGCAAAAACATGGCATCAATGGTCTCTTTCACTTGTGCTTTTCTGTATCGCATAAAATTTTATGCTTAATCATTTATTATTTATGTAGCAGATAAACTCAAAACAACTTGTAATATTGAAGGTCGGTCCGCGGTCATCTGGCTTATCATCTTTCTTTAAGTGTACTTTATTCAAGAGTAAAATGATTTTCATACTCGAGATCAGTACAAAGGGTGCATTTCCTTTCTTCGAAGTATATTATTGCTAGTGGTTAATGTGATCGACATGTTTCATCTCTAAGTATATGTGCAGAGATTTTAAGACTTGAGAGGGCAAATGTGTAGTTAGACAGTTAAATAGTTACACAATTAAATGGGATTGGAATAGCAAAATCTGATTACAGTACATACATTGTAAATCTACTTGACTCATTTAATTTGAATGCCCATCTTTGTATAAGACATCAGTAACTATGGTATTTTTAACATCAAACAATATATCATCATCCCCAACAACTTGGTATGACAACAGCTCATTAAACCCACACCTTGTAAGCTCATTCAAGATACATCCATGTTTTTCGGATTGAAATAAAACTACATGTGCATGATATCATTAACAATTCAAACATGTTTTACCGTGTTGATGTTGAATATCTTTAGCCAATGCATGTTTAATACCTTTAGCCAATATCTAATAACCTTTAAACAATGACTAACTCATAACAATTCTTTTTCCTGGTTTTTCCCGGATTACCAAATATAAAGTTATTCTGCATTTGTCTTCTAAATCCTAACAATTCTTTACAATATTTAAATGTAGTCTGACAGTGTGTGAATTATTTTGAAGATCTCAAATATCTGGACCATGCCTTAAAACCGAGTGTTTTAGATTATCTGAATTTTCTAACTTGTGTTGTATCGCAACATTATACAGTTTTGATAAACACTGTACCACAAGATTTCTAGAGCGGAACATACGTAACGCTTTATTAGGCTTGGCATTCTTAAGGTCTATATAAAAATACACTGTGATAATAATACCGTCAAATGCATTTAATTACGCACACCAGGTGTAAGCGTTAAGTATGTAGGTCAACATTTACATCAATATGTATATTCCTTTGAGCTAATGACTTGAAGCTTAACAATTAATCATATATTCCATACTGGGTCGAATGCAAAATAAGAACATTTGTAGAAAACATTGTTTTTTTAGAGTGTCTTCTGTCAAAATTATCAAATATGCACTAAGCCAATGCAATCAAACAAATAAATTCGAGTATCGCTTTGAATATTTAATCAACTTAACCAGATTTGATGTATAATTTTGTATCATTAAAGCCTTAAGCTCATTGGGACATATGTCCACTGGACGTCGCACTGAACATAATTAAATTGTGTAGATTAGTAAAAGTTAGTAATCACCAGCCAGGAAGCTTAATAAAAATTAATAATATTTTTAAAGTAAATTAATAAATGGATTCTGCAGTCACGTTACTTTGTCACGCTATGAACAAAGAGCACGGCGGTGGATTCAAAAAGTCCACTTAACGTTACAATCTTCCCATGCAAGGACATCATTATCATAGATCAAATCATTGTCTCTCATCGTCCGACACAATATTTCGTTGTCACACAGAAGCATTCTCCCGGTTTGGGTCCTAAAGTTGTCGGACTGATGTACTGTTTTTCTCCCATGTACTACATTTGATCGATTAGCTTACTGTTTCTTTGTTAGCCTGGCATTAATACTCATGGATCGTTCGGGGTACGGATATAGATTCATTTTTAACGTTTTGTTTGTTGTTTCTAATGAGCTGGCCGGATTTTCATTTAGTCCAGTTGGCATGGGTTGCGGCACGCTGGCGTCAGGTGGATTGAATTTACCAAGACAGCAGAAAAATAATAAATTGTTAAACTAATACACGGAACCAAAATAAGAAGCTAGTATGAGGCCAAATGTTTTGAAATTCCCCCTCCCCGGTCATTCGTCGCAAAGATATACGGTGGAATTCTGTGACATAAAAATTACCCAATACGCAAGCGGTAGCCTGTCTTCCTCGGTAAAGATTGTTGATACCCTGCCTTCCTTGGTAAAGATTGCTAATTCCCCTGCTTCCTCGGCTAATATTGCTGATACCCTGCCTCCCTCGGTAAAGATTGCTGATACCGTGCCTTTCTCGGTAAAGATTGCTGATAACCTACCTTCCCCGGTAAAGATTGTTGATACCCTGCCTTCCTCGGTAAAGATTGCTGATACACTGCCTTCCCCGGTAAAGATTGCTTATACCCTGCCTTCCTCGGTAAAGATTGCTGATACCCTACCTTCCTCGGTTGAGATTGCTGATACCCTGACTCCCTCGGTAAAGATTGCTGAAACTCTGCCTTCCTCGGTAAATATTGCTGATACCCTGCCTTCCTCGGTTAAGATTGTTGATACCCTGCCTTCCTCTGTAAAGATTGCTGATAACCTGCCTTCCTCGGTTAATATTGCTGATACCCTGCCTACCTCGGTTAAGATTGTTGATACCCTGCCTTCCTCGGTAAAGATTGCTGATACCCTGCCATCCTCGGTTAAGATTGCTGATACCCTGCCTTCCTCGGTTGAGATTGTTGATACTCTGCCTTCCTCGGTAAAGATTGCTGATACCCTGCCTCCTTCGGTAAAGATTGCTGATACTCTGCCTTCCTCGGTAAAGATTGCTGATACCCTGCCTTCCACAGTTAAGATTGCTGATACTCTGCTTTCCTCGGCAAAGATTGATGATACCCTGCCTTCCTCGGCTAATATTGCTGATACCGTGCCTTCCTCGGTTAAATTGCTGATACACTGCCTTCCTCGGTTAAGATTGCTGAAACCCTACCTTCCTCGGTTAAGATTGCTGATACCCTGCCTCCCTGGTAAAGATTGCTGATACCCTACGTTTCTCAGTAAAGATTGCTGCTACCCTACGTTCCTCGGTAAAGATTGCTGATATCCTGCCTTCCTCGGTTAAGATTGCTGATACCATGCCTCCCTCGGTAAACATTGCTGATACTCTGCCTTCCTCGGTAAAGATTGCGGATACCCTACGTTCCTCGTAAAGATTGCTGATACCCTGCCTTCCTCGGTAAAGATTGCTGATACCCTACCTTCCTCGGTTGAGATTGCTGATACCCTGACTCCCTCGGTAAAGATTGCTGAAACTCTGCCTTCCTCGGTAAATATTGCTGATACCCTGCCTTCCTCGGTTAAGATTGTTGATACCCTGCCTTCCTCTGTAAAGATTGCTGATACCCTGCCTTCCTCGGTTAATATTGCGGATACCATGCCTACCTCGGTTAAGATTGTTGATACCCTGCCTTCCTCGGTAAAGATTGCTGATACCCTGCCATCCTCGGTTAAGATTGCTGATACCCTGCCTTCCTCGGTTGAGATTGTTGATACTCTGCCTTCCTCTGTAAAGATTGCTGATACCCTGCCTCCTTCGGTAAAGATTACTGATACTCTGCCTTCCTCGGTAAAGATTGCTGATACCCTGCCTTCCACGGTTAAGATTGCTGATACTCTGCCTTCCTCGGCAAAGATTGCTGATACCCTGCCTTCCTCGGCTAATATTGCTGATACCGTGCCTTCCTCGGTTAAATTGCTGATACACTGCCTTCCTCGGTTAAGATTGCTGAAACCCTACCTTCCTCGGTTAAGATTGCTGATTCCCTGCCTCCCTGGTAAAGATTGCTGATACCCTACGTTTCTCAGTAAAGATTGCTGCTACCCTACGTTCCTCGGTAAAGATTGCTGATACCCTGCCTTCCTCGGTTAAGATTGCTGATACCATGCCTCCCTCGGTAAACATTGCTGATACTCTGCCTTCCTCGGTAAAGATTGCTGATACCCTACGTTCCTCGGTAAAGATTGCTGATACCCTGCCTTCCTCGGTAAAGATTGCTGATACCCTACCTTCCTCGGTTTAGATTGCTGATACCCTACGTTCCTCGGTAAAGAATGCTGATACCCTGCCTCCATCGGTAAAGATTGCTGATACTCTGCCTTCCTCGGTAAAGATTGCTGATACCCTGCCTTCCTTTGTAAAGATTGCTGAAACCCTGCCTCCTTCGGTGAAAATTAATATATGCTTTTCCCGTTTTTTATCTACATTGCGTTTTTTTGCATACTAAACAATTAACATTTATATAGTGTGAATACAATTTATATATGTTTTTCCTTGTCTTATGTTTCAATTTATTTTTAAATACATGTTAATTCAAATTTAGCAATAAGTCGTGCTTTATTTTCAAAGTTAGCTTGTTGACTGCAATGTCAGTCAATAGAATAAAATTAAAAAACGATAAACACGATTTGTTAGAGTATTGCACGAAGTGGAATATAACGGTCAATGTCGACAATATTTTTTTTATAAAGGCTATTTCAAGAATGGACATAGTTGGATGTTTAACAATAATCCAAATGCAATCGTGTACAATGTTTATTATTTAAGAATAGTTATCAATACATTATAAGACAAAGCGCTTAAGGCGTTGCACGCAGTATTTACTGTTACGAAATATTTTAATGAACTTGTTAAAACAATGTTTAATCTGTTTGATGCCCATGTAGTCTTGATTCTAAATTTTGGAAGCGAGGTGTGGGGAGTTATTAAAGCTGAAAATATTGAGCGAGTCTAACGCAAATACTGTAAATTGCTTTTAAATGTAAACGCTTCTACAAGTTCAAATGCTTTGTATGCCGAAGTAGGTAGATACCGTATCCCGGTCGTATGCAAATATATGTCGATATTTATAAAGTTTACAGGGTCAAAGTTTACAGTGTTGAACGATGATTTAGGGGATTTCGTTCTGACAATATAACGACATTTTGTACAAGGCTTACTAAAACATTCGTTTTCGTTGTGGAGCGCAGTACACCGATCTCCTTTGCGAATTAAAATCCTAAACTTAACTACTAATCTACATGTTCTTTCATTTCTTGGAATGTGTTGGTGCCCACATAGAACATGAGAACACATTATCAATTTAGGTATTATGTTTCTAAATTTAAATTAAGTCTAAATAAATGGATCTTTTAAAAAATGGGTTTTAATTTCTTGTACAAAAATAGTGACGAAGAGTCATTTACATCAAATCTCCATTTTTCAATAATCAAATCTTGTAATATTTTGCGGAACATTACAATAAATCTGTTAACATTAACATATTCTGGATATAACCAAACGTCATTAAAACCCGATTCTTACAAAAGTTTCCGAACGTTTGATGCCCATGACTTGGTGAGGGTTATCACATGCTTCAAATACAGTTAGGCGATTTTAGTTATCAAATTACTCGACGGTGATGAAAGTAAACAACAGATTTGTTGACGGTTTTCTTTCATTAAAAAAAATTAAATCTGACGTCTACAGTCTTGAATATTGACAGCACAAATACCATAGAGCCAAGAGAAAGAGAGAGAGAGAGTATTTATTTAAAAGAAAGATAGATACAAAGGGGCTTATTGAGGGCAAATACACGTAACTTCTTTACGAAAGTAAAGTGTAAGTCAGCACTTGAGCAGACATGTTATGGGCTTTGTTTTCCTCTACAAAAATCACGCAAGGTTTCTTGGTATCTCCTGAATATCCTCCTCACTATGCATATCCTGACAGGACTGCGATGATGCGCAGGCTTGGCTGGAGCTACGCAGGTTACATATTGCATAAGACCCATTTTTGCCTGACGCGGGTCTTTAAAAATCTCATTGCGTATTGTAAATTAAACATCAAACCACGATGCCACACATGTGTGGCTAGTTAATTAAACGATTTCCTCTTTATCATGGACACTTTACTATTTCAGTTGTTTTGTGTTACAATACTAGACAAATGACATTTACTTATATGTTTTCATTCTTTTCTTTCCCTAAAATTCGCTGTATTTGATATCTTGAAAGCAACAATTTGTTATCAACATACGGCATTAATTGATTGTACATTCCGTCTTTCCCTGACGATTTACTGACCCAGCACTGACCCTAAAAGTCATGGCAATCGGGGATGGAACTTACCGGTATTGCGTTATTGTAACTTTGCAAACATGTGTTTCATAAAAACTTGCAGAGAGTTGTTTGCATTTCTCTCTCTCTCTATATATATATAGAATAACAGATTTTATACATATATTAAAGAAACCGGACTTGTGAAATAACTGTTGTATATACAAATGAACTGTTTACCGCTATACGATCAACATAGATATTTATTTCTGATATTTGAAACCAGATGAACTGAAGATAATATTATATATATTATTAATACACGTTTACTTGAAAGGAACGTCTTTGTTCATTTATTATCCCGTTTCAAGAGTTATGAAGATCCTGAGTACAAAGAAACGTTAAGTCGTAGGGTTACAAAGGTCATCTAAGGTGAAAAGCTTGTTTAAACAGCTTTGCTGATAAAAGAAACGTTATCGGGTGCTTTTTATGCGATAACTTTGAAACTAGATAGGTGTTTTCACCAGTGTCGACGGGAGACATGTCAAGTTGCTGGCTATCAATAGCTCAATTTAAAGGTCATCGACTATCTTCCTATGGAGACATGATGTTTAAAAGCCAATACCCACTCTTTTTAAAGTGGCCTTTTCACAGATTTTGGCATATTTTGAAGTTTGTCATTAAATGCTTTATATTGATAAATGTAAACATTGGATCTTAAAAGCTCCTGTAAAAAAATCAAGAATAAAATTAAAAAAAAGGAAAAAAAGAAGCCGGTACCAGGGCTCGAACCAGTGACCCCCGGAGTCCTGGAGTTAGTCTGAAGTAAAAATGCATTATCCCTCTCGGCTATTCCATCGTGTATACACAGATTAAGTATTGTATACCTTATATAAGCAATCTTCGTAGTTTCGTAAATTTAAACAACAACAACAGCAGAACTCACCAAATTATTTATAGTTTTTAGGTTTTCAAATCGTCAAACGATACATATAATGGCTATATTGGACTATGGTAAATGTTCAGTAATAATGTTTTCTCACAAATATCATAACAAAAACGAAAATTTGCGAATCTGAGACAACTTTTTCAATTTTGTCAATTTACCAAACCGTGAAAAAATCCCTTAAAGTTTATATATATATTATATATATATATATATATATATATATATATATATATATATATATATATATATATATATATATATATATATATATATATATATATATATATATATATATATATATATATATATATATATATACGTTTGTTTGAGTATGTCAAAATAATTTAGTATATTAGTTAACGCATATAATTGCTTTTCAAATTAAAAAGACACTTCCCCTGGGACACGACTAGCAGTGGCGAGAATTGTAATGCATAGCTATAATCATGAGCTGAACCCATAATTGGACTTTAGTGCTAACACATTTTCGTATTTTAGTAGGCGTGAAATCGAGCAAATAATGTTTTCTTCAATATAACATTGTTGCTAAATAACTATCTGCTTTAAAAGAAGAAATGTTTTATGTTGAGTACATACTTGCATTTAGGGGGAATGGCCGTTCACATGCCCCTTTAAGGTGTTATATGTATCACAATTTCTGAAAATGTCAAATGCTTAATTTTGAATTAGTTGGTAGAGTAAACATTGCTCCTCTACAGATGACCTTGGTGTTTGCAACGTGTTTGTTGTCGGTTATCTCGGTAGCCATGGTCCTTGCTCAGATGGCGCAGATGTCGGTTCAGCTTGTCCTTAATAAGCCTATGCAGTGCGCTCAGGCTAATCAGGGATGACACTTTTGGCTGTACTTGATTTTCTTCAAGTAGAGACCTCCTTCAATCTAAAAAATCTATGAACTCTGATTGTCATCTGTGACATGCATTAAGGCCCGTTTCCCAGACCGAGGCTCACATAGTTATGTTGTATAAAGGCGGCTACGTGGTGGCGCGGTTGATAGACGAGGGAGATACTAAGCCAACTACACCGATTGGCTTTCCTGTTTGTCGCAACTTCGAATTTCAAGTGAGTGTGTTAAAAGAAAAAAAACATCAATTGAACTCTGTTGCAGTTATGTTAATTCAATTTTGACAAAAGTTTAAGTTTGTGAATATATAATTTAAAAATAATAGAAACGTAATAAGTTGCTTATTCTAATGGGAAGCTGTATTCTGGAAACATTATCTCTTGTATTATTAAAACATAATTTCTAACTCGTTTCTGTAGTGTTAATGGCAGTACCTATCTCACAATCTGCTCTTATGAAAGTATATATTGGAATTAAAGATTTTTTATGCATTGTAGGATTTCCAACAACTAGAATTGCATCTAGGTTAAGATATGGGACCGAAAGCATCATTCTACTTTGCCTTGTGTCTTTTTGGGGCACAATGCTTTAAGACGACATTCATAGCATCCGGAAATATTTAATACATTGTATTTCACTTTTAGATAAAATCATGTATATTTGGAGCACCAAGCTTTGTTTAAGGAATTATTTTTAAGTTGTTAATTGATTGATTATGATCTATAATGGTGTTGTTAGTTTACTTAATGGTAATCGAACATCATGAATGCATGTTAAACCTAAAGAAAATACTTGTTTGTTCGTTCCTGTACGACAAAATGCACCCACTTAAAGAGTCGAAATGACGAATACAATCCATCTTGGGTTTTTAGTTGTTTAGATTGGGTAATTTTAACTTGTTATGATACGCAAGATTGCACATTACCGGCGGGACAATTTAAGAGGTGTGCAAGATTGGCATTGATTATAATGTTAATGGTTACGCAAACATGACTGAATGTAAGCTGGGTCGAACAAGCAATTCTTGTACTTAAACAATGACTTGTGTATAAACTGTTAAATAGGTCAACGGATGTACATTCTGTATTGTATTGTACTAAATTGTGAGATACATATAAGGATGAATTCGGCATAAACATACAAGATATGCATTGACTCTATTGCATTCTTGATGACTTTTGCGTGGCGTTACCAGGAAATATCACAATTAATTTTGATATTGCTTCGCAAGGTTCGATTCAGTTTATTTATCTATTTTTGATATTTTAAAATCTGACCGCTAATATTTTGATCAAAAAATAATTTTTCATGAATAGTGTAGTATAAACTGAAACATACGTTTATAAGTTATTAAATGAACACGTATTTGGTGAAACGTTCAAATCAGATTTTATAAAAACACAAAACAAAACAATTTTTTAATAATTTCATGCTTAAATTATGCATCCGCCATGTTTTAAATGTTTTATAAATAATATAATTAATGGATAGGATAATAAAGTCAAATAGTTCAAACGCAAATAAGAAACTATTAAAATGTTTCTAGACGAGATAATGTCTTTCGAAGGTACTTTTCTACCAAAAGTAAATATAATCAAGAAGAAAACGTGTGATACAACCTCTCACTGTCGGGTCACCAATTGATTTCATGGACCTTTCTACGCTTAAACAAACAGTGATTTTGCAACGATAAATAAATCCTTAAGCTCATATTATAAACCGCACCTATTTATAAGATCTACGGTATTCAAATATGTGTTCAGAATAAGTTATTAATACTTCTATTTATGCCTCCGGTAATTCTTTCCGTACGCAGACGAGCGGCGCATCAAAGAAACACAGGTTCCACAATTTTTCAGCGAAGATATATGACTTTAACAAGATATTAATGTTTTTATTATATCATTGCATTTCAATTTTCCTTACATTACGATGCCTGATATATTGTTGAAACCATATCAAAAGGATCTGTTATATCATTCAATGTTTGGAGGTACGTCATATTACTCGGAGTTTACTATAAAGTCACAGTTTTCGGTACAATAGAAACAGATTCAACAGCACTGACAATTCGATATCAAAATGTCATATATATTGAACATTAGAAGCAACAAATACAGCAAACAACCCATTTTAACCCCTATTAAACAAATATAAAACGCAAGTGCTCATAACGTCAATATTACCACGTCAAACGTATAAAATCATATTCATTACCGCGAAAAATGCAGCTTCGTAGCGCTTACAATTTATTGCTTCTTTTGAAATTGGGACGTAGAGATATGATAAACAGAAAACATGTTTCTGCCTGATCGTTTTGTTTTATATCCTGCCCAACACGAATGTTATTCTAATCATCGCCTGATATGCTACAAAACGATCAGGCTGAAACCAGTTATTCTCTATAGGAAAAGTTCATGTTGCATGTTATTTTTGTCTTATTCGGCAATAAAGTCTTGTCATATGTGTGTTTCCACGGCTGTTTGTAGTTTTCAAGAGCGCTACTTCTTACAGCCGGCAGATCGAGACATTGCAACATACTAGACGAATACATAGTTGCATAGACATGTCGACGTTATTTCCCCTTTAATATCGACATGTGTTTAAACAAGACGCATTCACTCCTTTGAGAAGTTATCTATAAAGTCACAGTGATAAATTGGTAAACATATATGCAATACCACAAATATGTTTTTCGATTGACACAGAAACATTAGAAATATACGCCAGAAATCATCTACTGTAACCATCTAACACATAGTTTTTTAAGATCATTGTGATAGTTTTAATTGTCATATCACCATTTTGTTTGTTAACCTGTGATTCCACATTAACCGTCAATATGCTTCATAACAAATTTATGTTGTAGGAATGCTTAAATTGAATAAAAGAAATGTATGACGTGTAATTTTGAAATACTTTTGAATAATGAGGATACGTGAAGTTGACGTCCCTGCCTTTCTTCAATGCGCCCGTCAGTTTGCACGATGAGATTCGAAATAATTTCTGTTATTTATAAAGGATTTTCACATTAATGAAATCCGGGTAGATGAAAATCTGGTGTCAAATTTTGAAACATTAGAAAAAGTGGCTAATGTCGGCTCGCAAACAATGTATGCGTATTTATATTATTTCGTAGAAAGCATACGTGGTGTACGGTTAATAGTACAGTAACAAGTTAAAATACATGCACACAATCAATATTGATATATATTATTATAAATATTTAAATGCTTTACCAGTTGTGCATGTTTATGAGCGTAAACATTATTTTTAATTGTTAACAGACATGTATATATATATATATATATATATATATATATATATATATATATATATATATATATATATATATGCATTTTCGTTTTTCAGCATGCACTTTTAGGTAAGACTCCGAATGTGTATATGTTTATGCCCTGTTAAAGATCGGGTCAATACGACCCAAGGCAGCCAGACTCGCTATGCCTATTGGTGGAGAAAGAAGAAGTCCCAACAAATGACGTTTGAAATCTAGGCGAATATTGAAATCCAACAGGTTACTGCAATTTTGATTTCGTTACTCAATATATACACATTCATGAGAAAATACTAGGGGCTGTATAGTCTATGAACAAAAAGTTAAGTATTTTCACTCGCACTTGAGCACTCGCGATTTTGTTTTCGCACTTTACTTAAAATAATATTTCCCGGTACTACCCCAAAAGTAGAATTAAATTATATCAAACACGCAACGTGTTAAATAGGCTGCACCATTAAGAGAGTTACACATATTTCAGCATGTGGTCCATGGTTGTTGAAAAGAAAATCATTATAACACTGAAATTATGCACTAAAGTCAGCAAATCGTCACAATAAAACGCACATCAATAAAACTAGGGTAAACCGGTGATTCACAAAATCAGGGTTAAGGTGTGAATGCCGTATATACTTGACTGAAGTACCGAATAGTTATTACTATATTCATATAACACTTTTATTTATACAATTGTTTTACAATCGGCAAACATAACACAAAACTAGTAGAGAGTGTAATTAACAATTGATACGTACACTTATTCTTATCAGTTTTTAATGGCAGTTTTTATATCACATGCGGATTAATAACCTAGAAGACATGTTGAAGCAACAACACGCACGTATTTATGAGAAAAATGAGAAATACAAAGCACTAGCTAAGATAATAAACGAAAGCAAGGTAACGAAGGTAAAGATTACACCGCTTGGAAAAACTCATAGACACACAGTTAGAAACTATCAAAACATTACAGAAAAAAACGCGAAAGATTTTCCACGCCGGATTATTTACCATACACTTAAGACGCTTCTGCAAACATGAGCGATAAGGTCAAGCAGTTAGGAGATGATATAAAAAATACAAATAAAGAGGAGATGGCAGATTTGGATCGGGGTTTCGATTCAATTTTTATCTCAACAAATGGTTTTTCTTAACTAGTGAATTGAGCCTGCGCTATTTAATTAGTCATAATGGTAAATTGTATAATTTTAACATTATTTTAATTCGTAAATTATATAATGATAATTATATGATAAACACATATTTGACGAACAACTGTAACGTTGTACTCGCTATTTCACAGTATACTCTGTTCTTACACAAATGGTAGACGCGGATAGTTTAACGTATTGTAAATGGACATTTAATATGTTTCAGAGAAAACAGTTTCGATAAAGGGCTATTCGTAGCGTTGAAACTCACATTGCATTTACGGCTGTCAAACTGAAAACGCAAGATGGAATTGGAGTCAACCAAAATATCCTCTTTGACAACATAATTGTAAATAACGGAGGGGCCTTCCACTTGCAGCATGGCGTATTTATAGTATCCGTCGCTCGTTGTTATGAACATGATTCTGTTTTCGGAGCAGAGCTTTTGTCTTTTAGTGGTGTTCGTCTGTTTCCATTGTAAATTATTAAAAATTGTTTTGCAATAACTAAACCTTTTTTGATGTATTATGTCGATATGAATATGCGAGTGAAACTTTAAAGCGGCGGTCAACCAGATTAACGAAAAAAGAAAACTTCTAAAATACCGTCATTAAATGCTTTATATTGATAAATTCAAACATTGGATCTTAAAATCTCCAATAAAAAATCAAGAATAAGAGGAAAAAACTGAAAAAAGTTACCCTGAACAGGGCTCAAACCACTGAACCCTGGAGCGTTGTATTCTATACTTTATATAAGCAATCCTCGTAGTTTCGCAAATATATAACGACAACAACAGAACTCTCCAAATTACCTGATAGACATATTCAGTAAAATTTTATTACCGAAAATACTGAAAAAATGAAAACTTAACAACATTTTTCAAGTTATTAAATATACCAGTCGTGATATTTTAATCATTATAAACTAATAGTTGTAAACAATACAGTATTTTAGAATTTAAGATATATAGCAATCTGGTTGGCCGCCCATTTAAAAAACTTAGATATATCTAATTGTATATTTTATCCTTACGGACTTTTTCTAAAGACTAGCTTGCCATGCGCATATTAAACCAACGTTTTTTTATCAACAAAAGTAAACTGCTTCAATAATCATAAGAAACAGGAACTATAGTCTACAACAGTCAGCAATTTGCAAAGAATAATTCAGTGATAATATTCAGATGTCGATTATTAGAGCGCTTAGGGTAACCATTTCCATCTTTTTAGCACATAAAGTAATACCTAATAGATTAACCAGTTATCGCCGAACAATGCTTTAAGGACGTACGCGGCAGTTTAGTTTCACGCAGATTTGTTTTTACTGTAACACCGGCTGCGCAATATGTGTATGGTTTATTCGGATAGTCGTTATGTCTAATAAGGGAATAATATCAAGAAAGTCGCCGAAGTTACAACAACGGTAATGACGGCTTAAGAAGCAGTCAAAGTGAAGTGCAGCATCAATTGGTTCAGAAACGCGGCGATACTGCCACCTTGCGCCAAGGCCAACAAACGTGACGACTATAATGAGGACGAGGAGTACACAATTTCAGTGGCTACCATGGCTACAATTACAAAGCCGAATCCGCCAGCATTGGTCGAGCTCTTCCATTACGACATCAAAAACGAAGAGTTTGAGGGATTCTCGGATGTCGATTTCGTGTAAATACCTATAACGCAAATGAACATTATGAGAACATTATGTGTACCGGTATTTTTTCTGTCTGTATGCCATTCACTTGATCTTGTGTTTATTTGTGAGCTTTAAATAATTTGTTGCAATATTTTATGTTTGGTAACATCGTAAACAATGTTTAATTTGATATTAAATTAAATTTACCAATAATATATATTATGGTACATGGAATATAAAACTTTTTTCCATACAAAAGATATCTGCGTCGTAATCTATATATATATATGGCAAAAAAGTTAAATACCCCCCCCCCCAAACGTGAAGTATCTATTTTCCAATTGAAGAATAACTACAGTATATAATGGTTCTAGTTTTACTAAAACTAATTCAAACTTATGTATTTTGAAAATTGTGTATGTGTTATTTGTCATTTTCAACGGCATTCTTAGAATTGTACTTATCTGTATATATATATTGACATAGATTTTCGCACAAATAAATTGTATTTGGACCTTTTAACGGTTAACTTGAAATGACTAAGTAGGATGTAATAAAGGGTGTACTCGTTGTGTGTGAAAAACAAATAGGAGTAAAAGCACTGGCAAGAAAATTTGAATTATTTTGAACACTTTTCATAAAATACTCCCACCGTAGTAACATGTGAGGTTTTATCAAATTTTGCTTTGCGGTTTGGAAGTGATTTGAAGACAAAATTAATGAACACATGAAAAACATACATCACAATATCCAAAAAGCTCGCAATGAGCCAGTTCTTAGTATGTGATCTAAATAATGGTGTGGCTGTTATATCCGTTAAAATGCACTTTAATATTCATTTAATATATTTTATCCCACTTTAACAGCGAATTCGGTTGATAAAAGCCCCGTTGATTAAATTTTATCAACGGCACGAAACGACGTCATCAACTGCCGAATCGGGACTACTTTTTTCCCACGCACCTTGTCACCTGTATTTGCCAAGTGCATCAATAATAAAAACAATCTCTACTGTTTGTCAATGTTAATGACTTTAAAACAAATAGAAGTAGTAAAACAACGTGTTTGTTGTCATGTATTGTAATTCAACCTCTAGTATTAGGTAAAGTTGTCACTATGTTGCAAATAGGTTCTGTTGTTGTGGCTCCCCTTTGACGGAGTCAGTTCAAATTGCTCCCCTTTGACCGTAGAAAACAATCGCCTGCGAAATTCTAATACTTAAAAATGTCTGACGAATTTAACAAAACCAACTCCTCATTAATTTTGGGTGAATTAAATGATGAAAATGATCAATAAGCAACTGAAACAATGGAATAAACACTAAGCCAGTTCCAGGAACAGTATGGATTTGATCCCTCTAATATGTTTACAAATGAGATTGAATTGACAACTGAGAATGAAACCAGCCCCAGTACTTACTTTAGTTCTGATGCACCAATTAGTATGTCATTCAATGTCATTCTCCCAACTTTAAATTATATTCTTGACATGCCTGACACTATAGAGTTATTCGATGTTAACCCCACTGATGTCGGTAATTTCATTGTCCAGAATGGAAATAAAAAGACTGTAGCGAAGACCTTGTCTGACATAAACACATTTAAATGGTTTCTAATGTCAAAAGCTGAAAGAAAAGAAATCCACCACATAGAACCAACTCTTCTTTATGAGTGTTTGGCCACTTTCCTGCTGTCCCTTAAAAAGTCAAATGGCACAGATTTCGAACCAAGCTCCCTCCGTGGCATCATCGCTAGTGTTGATATGCACCTGAAACGACATCGCTATGGATGTTCAGTCATACCAGGGAGGGGAGCCCAATTTGCACTCACAAGGGACACTTACAATGCAAAGAAAAAAGTCTTAAGAGGCAGGTAAAATTAAGATGAACGGTTATAACTAAACGAAATTGTCAAAATATCGTATTGACCAGAAAACGTACCATTTATGACAAAATTGGGAAAAAGTGTAGTCTGTACGAAACTATTACGCTGGCGACATAAATTTGCAATTAATAAATAAAAATCGAATAGTCACATTAAACAGTAAAACTTTAAGCCTACGAAAGATAGAATACAAAAAATAAATTTGAAATAAAAAATATAGTCGAAAAGGTAAATGAAACAGTATAAGAAATATACATCACCAATTTAAGGTCAGGGAAACCGTTCTAGGGAGGCCAATCTGCTGAGTGATACCGACATCGATCTGCTCTGGGAGAAAGTGATCATTGGCACCGAGTCTCTGAAGGCCTTGTTAAATACAACCTGGTTGAACATTTCGGCTTGCGAGGAAACACGGAGCAATACAATTTGCGGTAAGAAACCGTTTTAACACACAAACACACAAAATATGTATCAATTGTTTTTATTATTTTGCACCCCATTTCACAAAGTACACCAGCTTCAACTTAAATTATGTCATCTATTGTTGTTCATATCCGACGTAAAATAAAGATTCTTGAATCGTGTGTCTTGTTAGGTGGGGAGACGTTCGTCTCTGTGTGGACTCGAATGGTGTGGAGAATCTCGAGTTAAACGAGCGTCAAACGAAAACACGCACAGGAGAGAACATCGCTGACATAAGAAAAGTGTCTCCCAAGATGTTCGGCACTTCTGGACCAAGAAATCATGTGTTAATTTAGAAGCTGTACTCAGATATGCGTCCATCTGATTTATCTTCAGATCAGCACCCTGTCTACCTGGCAATACGCACAATTGACACTGCATCCCAGTGGTTCTTGCGTCAACAATTGGGTGTCAACAAGCTAGGTCAGATGCCGAAGGCCATTGCAAAAGACGCCGGCTTTTCCGAGCACAAGAGAATAACGAACCACTCAGTTTGCAAATTCCTGGTCCAAAAACTTCAATGCAAACATTCCACCCACTGAAATCATGGCCATAACAGGGCACAAAAATGTCCAGTCCATAACCAATTATTCCACCATATCTGTTGATCAGCAGCAAAAGTGTTCCAACATTCTTGCTCAGTCAAGTAAATGTAACAACCCCACAGCTTCCTCTTATTTCCCTTTATGAACTGAAACTATGGCCGAAATGCAGCCTAGACAACCACCGTCTACCGTTGAACAAGTTGATGTTCGCCCCACCCAGTCACTTCACCAGCAAATGTCTTTCTCTCGTTCGAACTACTTTGCCTCACAATTCTTTGGAGCCACTTTCCACATTCAAAATTACAATGTATATAATTAGTTAAATTTGAGTTATAATTTTTATTTCGTCACGAAATAACCACATATTCTAACAAAGAGGCAAATATTTTGCACCTCGTGATCGATTTGATAGTTTGATATTGAACGTGAAATGTGTGTGGTGGTAGGCTACGTTGTAAACAAATGTAGTTCCTTGTTTATAACAACTAAATGTTATATTGATTTTAAGACACTTTTAGATTTGCAATTCAATATGAATACAATTGTAATTAATAACGCACGACTCTTTGTCACAGAACGATATTCTGATTTAACTAATTTTGTTTAAATAAAAAGGTTTACTGAATAAAAAGTGGGATAAACAGAATAATAGTTTTGTGTTGATTATATATCAGATTTATCATGCTTTTTGTTTTCTAAGCCTCGCATGATAAACCTGATCTATAATTAACACTAACCTATAATTCTCTATTTAAGTAATAATCTAGTGGATTTTCATGGTGCACCATGTAATGACATAATTTTACATTATTTGCTTAGTTATTCATGGTTCTTCTTGCTCTAGAGAGTGATTTTCTAAGGTGTATTTAAAGTTAAATCTTAAAGATGTTGTATAATTGATTCTCTTAAAAGCTGTGTATTGTTTCAAAATGGATTATATGTGTTTATAGTATATCATTTGCCTTTTTGCCATTGTTAAGTATCCATTCAACGATGCACATTAAAAATTCATAAATCACTAAAAAACGAAAAGAGCTTCCATCAACAGCAGCCTGACAGTGGTGGAGATCACAAGAGCCATGAGGAGGACCCCCATTTTGCCAGGATAGGTTTTCTGAGATAATTGATCAAAGCAACAGAAGGAACTTAACTTGTTTTAAGCTGAAGGAACCGTAACACTTATGTCTTAAGAATGGGAGAAAATAACGTATCACTTACGATTCACGATTTTAACAATATTCAACCCCATTTGATCTTTAGAAATGTCCTTCTGACCAAATACAAATAAAAAAAATATTTTACAATACTGCACTGTGAGAGCTCAATCAGTCTTACGCGCGTTCTTTCAATGCCCTTGACGAGGAGGGAAATTCTGACTATAAAAATACATGTATATTAGGTAAATATATTACTATTTCACGTACACACTCAGTAACCATCTTCAAATAGTTAATGACAATGAACCTGATTTAACATAATATCCGTTCCTGAATGATAATTATGTCCAGTATCCCACCTCATTTTGCTCATAACATGTATACGCAGTTATCGCATAGAGAACCCGTAAACTCTAAAGAATACCGCTGGGCGTTTAATCCATTTCCGAACATGTTCCCGTTTAAGTCCTGGTTAGCTTCAGCGGCAGATCTTGACTGTGTTCCTACGTGCAAATTAGCACAAAAATGTTAAATAACATGTATGCAATCCGCACAGGCTAATCAGGGACGACACTTTATACCAATATGTTTTTTTTTCCAGTTCTTCTTTAATGCTTTGAGCTTTTATGCGTGAATACGTTCCGCTCAACGTTCATCCTGATAAAACAAAATTCCATGTAAAAAATAAGTCTCAAGAATGTCTTTAAAGTCGAGTTCAATCAACCTAAAACATCGTAACAAACATGTTACCATCGACATCTGTTAGCGTATTTTTGTGGAGAAATGCTTGAAACCTTGTCACATCGGCTGCTAAAGTTTTGAAATGACGATTCAATCTAGCTAATTGAGGTGCCGGAGATAGTCGATGTATCACGATTGGTTGATGAGACACGCGATGTATCACGATGGGTTGATTAAACACGCGATATATCTTGCGGAGGACTCCGGAGAGAGTCTATGCATAGTTTTGGCATATTTTCAAATTCGGAATACTCGGCGTTATCCACTGCAAAAACTTACCTCCATGAACTTTTGACATGTTTGAAATTAGACTAAAATCTTTATTTGGCGAGCACACCATATAACATGAGTTGTTTTAATTATGGATATATATTAATGATCTGTTTGTGTTTATTTATGGCAGAACATTGTTTATGTGACTCATATTAACGATTAAAGTGATGATTATCAGTTGCAACTCCCAGTGGCCCGGAGGGTCAATAGCTGGAAATATGATTATTACATAAAGGTATTTTTCGTTTTAAAGTCTCATCTTGGCGACAATTCAGTTTATGAGGAAAGTGTCGTTACTGATAAACCTTGATATGAATGTTATTTCTGCATTCAGAGTCCGAGATATGTTTAAAATGTTCGGTTAGCTAGTTTCTCAAGGTAGGCTTGAGTTATTTCTTTAAAACTTTAAAATGCCTACTGCATATTAAAACAATGAAAACCAATGCCAATTTTGGTTTTTCTAGTTAAAAATTTGTCAACATTCGAGGCCAGTTTACACCTAAACATTTGCATATATACTGAAAAGGCAGGTTAACGTTTCGCGGTAAGCTAGTTTGCAGTGGATTAAGGGTTTCATTCAAACTAAAACATTTGTTCCCCATATAAACACGACCCCATCTAAAAAATGTCTTCTAAATCTAGTCTGGACTTTGTCATAAGGAAGGACTTTTTAACATTTTGAAATCGTACATATTTGCTTAAAAGACAGTTTACAGTACATCAAAATAGATATTTTCTTCAAACTTTATAATTATGTAGATACATTGATCAAGACACTCTATTAACTCATTAAGCACTAATCAAACAACATACATAAATGGACCAATCTCTGTTAAAATGGGTAAAATGCATATCCGCAAAGGCTAATCAGGGACGACACTTTCCGATTTAATTATATTTCTCTTTAAAAGAAAATCTCTTCAGCGCAAAAATACAGTTAAGGCGGAAAGTGTCGTCCCTGATAAGCTTGTGCAGACTACACATGGTAATATGGGACACTTTTTGCACATGCATTTAACCCATTTTCACACAGCACGGCTCAAATATATATCAATACCTGGCGAGATATGCACATTGCATGCATGATATCAAGGTCAATGTTACCTTTTAATAAAATTACAATATGGAATATGTGTAGTATTTAAACAAAAAATACCTATTTTCATGACACTGAATACATAAATGTGTTCCAATTAAAACTTCAATCAGGTTGCAGATGGGATCAATTAAACAATTGCTGAATGTTGATAAAAATGTCTGCTCAATTATTCTTTACAATTGAACTTTTGTATTGAGAATTTTCAGTAAATGTCTTATTATAATATCTAGCATGAGATTTCATATGGAGTGTTTGGGGTAAAGGTCACTGTTTGAAGATATTGAGTAATTGTTTCCACAAAATAACTTGAAAATAAAATTGAGTTATTGCAATTAAACATTATACATATACAACTTGTGTCAATGGATTGCACATTCAATTGGGGGGGGGGGACGGACGGAATAACCATCGTTAATCGCACACGTACTAAATCAGTCAATAACATTTACAATTAAAAGAACATTCAAAACGCGCTGTAATTCGACAGCGCTTGTTATTTAGGTGTATTTATTGTTGTTATTCATGTTTGCCATACACCATATCTGATACACAAACATACATTCATGTTTGGTATTTGAAACTATGTTATTTTATTTCGAACTCAAGTAAATGTTTACGTTAAAACGCGTAACTAATTGTTTAAGGCCTTTTCACAGATTTTAAATGCTATATATTAATATATGTAAACATGTTATCTAAAAATCTCCAGTAAACAAACAAGAATAAAGTTTAAGAAAGAAAAAAAGGAACCCTCAACTGGGCTCAAACCACTGACCCCTGGAGTAAAAGTCCATCGCTTAGACCACACGGCTATCCGTGCTCATGCAATGAGTGATGTATTTTATACTTTATATAAGCAATCCTCGTAGTATCCCAAAATATAATGGCAACAACAGAACTCTCTAAATTATTCAATCGTTTTTCGTTGACACGCTTTTATAATTTTGGTGTCTTTAAATCGTCAAAAGATGCAGATAATGGATATATTAGAGCATGGTAAATGTTCAGTATTACTGTTTCCACACAAATATCATAACTAAAACGAAACTTTGCGAATCTGATTTTTTTTTATAAATAATTTTGTCAATTTCCAAAACGTGAAAAAGCCCCTTTAAGTGAATCTTATCTTATCTTTTAAGTATGTTCACCTTTTTAAAATAAATAATAATTCTGATCTATATGATAAAACATGCATGTATTTGTTTTACTGATATGACTTGTTTAAGTTTTTTATGAATTGTTAAACTTTTAATCTACTATAAAGTACGAATATATAGTGTAACTTGTACTCGAACAATCAATACATGATAAGAACAGGGTAACCTTAGTTTATATATATATATACAATTTAGATGATAGTATATTATTTGAGTAAACAATGACAATTGCGTTTGTTTACTGGTGTATATTGTTTATTTTCTTTACATAATATTTTCAAAAACAATTGGACATTATGTCAGCTGAAATCGAAAAAAGTGCAATCAGTACACTTGCGTGTCGTTCAATTTACCAATTATGGTTAGCGTCTAGAAATAAGACCTTGGCAAACAGCGTAGACCAAGATGAGACGCCGCATGATGCTTAAAGTATTTTCCGTAAGAAACATTATAAATATAGAAATACATATACTAGACATCGCTAATTTTGGAAATAAATTGATCCAATTTAGAAGGATGGGAGAGTCCACTTGGCATAAATGGGTTAAACATTCATGACTGATAAGCGGCAGCACTACTTACATTGCTATTACTACCGCTACAGCAGCAACCGCAGTGACATTAACAATAAACATTCATCATCAACTCATGACATCAAAGGTCAATTCTTTATCCGTATCTTTACACAGAATAAACATGAGTGATCGTTTGGCCGTATAAAACAAACGTTTGAAATTAGTTTCTTGCTATAGTAAAGAAATAACCGGATCTGCAATTGGTTTTATGTTAAAAGATAGCAGAACGTGATGAAAATGATAACGCAAACTACACATGCATTAAGTCGGCTTCTCCCAGCGCGAGGCTCATACAATATTGCAATTCGTGTTCATACATAAATACTTCTCATGAAGCGATCTCTAAGAATTGCATATGAGGTGAATGAATCACGGTATATGTTTCTGTTCCTCAAAAGCAAAACTTTTTTCACCAACTTAAACTTGAACGAACGAAGCCATATATGTGCAACTTGATACATATTCGTATTTAACTGAGTGAAGACCTCGATTCAAAAAGCATATGTTTTGTTGCATTGCGTAAACGTCACGGGTATTTAAGTTACTCATGTTGATGACGTACTTATGCGACCCCTACTAGTAAGAATTCTAATACCCAACACGAAACATCGAACGCAACTAAATGCTAACACATAATTTGCGTTGACACAAAAGGGTGGTGCTACAGTGCTAGCCTTACATGCCACTAAGTACTAGCTAAATACGTAAGGTAGTTTCATTTAATTCAAAACATCAATTTTAATACCAATGTCACATATAATAACATGTAACAAGAAATAATACACTATGAAACATAATCATTGTCCGGTTTTTCTTTATCACCATTTTAGGCAATGTGCAAACATACATGTTTTGCCATTTACCTAACCACACAGATCGTTTATGCAGGCCCGAATTTACTCTTTTGTTAAATTAAATTTTGTTTGTGTAAATGTTAAACTATCTACACCTGTACAAGTATATTTAAACATAACTGGTTATAGTCTGATATACTAGTAATTATTGTGTGTTTATCATATAATTAATTTTATTCTGCATAACAATGAACAATTGAGTTGGTATGTACACATCAATGAACACATGAGGAACGTCCGACACACTTTTGTGATTAAACCTTTTTTCAAATCCAGCTAACAACAGTTCACACATAACAATCTTAACTAAATGTTACTTTATGTAACTTTGTCAAAATTACTTTTTGCTTCGTTGCATTTAAATATATTTTTTCAATACAAAAACTCGTAACTGCATAAGAATAAGAAATTATATAAAACAACAACAAGAATCAACCGGGGATAAAAAAACAAGATAAGTATCAATAATATACACATATGTCCTAAGTTTGCCCCGCAGCGGCCGCACCGGTCCCCAACTGCGTGCCAGCACCAACACTGATAACCTTGACCTCACTGCCCTCGCCCCCGTGTGGCTCCACGCCGAAGGCGGTTATGAATACGTTAGACACTATGACGAGCAGCACCAGGATATTGCAGAACTTATCGAGGCGCTCCTCAATCAGGCGCTGCCGGCGGTCGTTGTCGTGAACGGCGGCGGTGGTGTCGGCCTTGTGCTCGTCCAGTTTCTTCTCTATGGACCAGATAATCAGCATGCAGATGGTGAATATGACCTGGGGAGGGAGATGCATGGTGTCAATGCATTGTTGGCAGTAGAGTATCAAGTCGTATTGTGACATATAAAGAAGCAGTAGTAGTTGTAGTAAATCATGTCGTAAATCATGTCGTTGCGTGTCGTATTATATCGTGAGGTCGAACTCTGAGTGTCAAGTCGTGTCGCGGCGAGTAAGCTATAACACTTACGTAACCATACATGCATTGATGTACGCTGCAAAATAGCGTACCCGCATTTATCACATGCTATACCCTGTTTCCCATGTAATATAACCATTACGAATATTTTTATCTTAAATATGTGTTATATACTTTTTAAGCATTTTCATTGGCTTAGTTTTTGTTCGATTGACCA
Source organism: Dreissena polymorpha (assembly GCF_020536995.1). Classification (NCBI taxonomy): domain Eukaryota; kingdom Metazoa; phylum Mollusca; class Bivalvia; order Myida; family Dreissenidae; genus Dreissena; species Dreissena polymorpha. The sequence goes on from NC_068366.1 coordinate 69,629,219, forward strand.
ATTTCATTTTGTTATTTTGCTGAAATTACGTTGCAAGGTCAAATGACGTCAAGAAATGTTAACAACATTCGGGATTTATCATTTTGTTTGCGTAAATATTTATTTAATTTGCTCATAAAAAAACATGTGATAAAAAAGATCTGACACTCTTTGTCATATCAAACGATATTTTATTAAACTCGTCCAGGAAATTCGTTAGTAAGCTAGCCAAAGGCTCGCTTACTAACACAATTCCCGAACTCGTTTAATAAAATATGGTATGATAGGACAACTCGTGCCGGATACTATATTTATCACTTGTGAATTGTAGTTGACGAGTATTTCGCAAACGTTGTACAAAGCAAAACTTCATAGAATAGTAACGTGGCCTTATACTAATATACGAATTGAGAACAATAAACAATATGTAAATCCAATCATATTACGTAATTAACAATCCTTGAATACGATCATTTTAATAGATCAGCAATTCTTCTATGCTCACAATGATCGGTTAGTATCATCGTACACTCCTGTAGCCATACTTGCGTATTATGCAATGCATAAACAATTCTCGCATATTATAGTGATTCGTTATACATATATAGCGAACATAAAAACTATGGCGAAAGTTTTTACCTGTAGGCCGATTGACATTATAATGAAGACGAAGATGGGGTAGTAATATTTGTCCTTGTTCTCCATGGAGAGGAGAGACTTAAGCTGGGACACGTTCGCCATCACCAAGGCGACGTCCATCAACTGGTGGATGAAGTTGCGCTTACCCACGTAGATGTTAGGCGTCTCAGACATGTTCTGGAAGGTGGAATGCGATAATTTGTGAACTATAGAGCATACGGGAGACACGGGAAAAGGGGACTTAATGCAGTTTCCGGAAGTGTCGTTCAGGTAAAGCAGGTGAAGTCCAAATAAGCTAATCGGGGACGACTTTCCGCTTTAATGTCTTTTTCGGTAAAAGGGTGTCTCTTTTTAGCGAATATCCCATCTAGGCGGACAGTGAACGATTGGAAATGTATAACTGTCTAACACACTACACATGTATTTGTTTTCCAATTGATTCGTTGTTCCTTAGCATTTGTGAGCAGTAACAATACTATTAACGTTTCTGCCATTTATATTCACTTTGTGTACTGGTTAACTAAGATGAACGACGACAAGATATGTCTGTATTCATAAAATTCAAGAAGTAAACATGTAGTCCCAAGTAAGGATAGAAAGCAAAATACTGGGGATTATTAACATAATAATTTTATATATTTAATCGCCTAGAATTAGATAAATGTTTGTACACTATGCCATCTAATTGGCTATACACAACGATTAATATGATTTAAATGCTTGATTCACTCAGTGAATCGGAATACTTTTTTCATTTAAAAGTACTCACTTAAAACACCAAGACGTGTAAAACAAAGATTGACTTTTAATAACCATCATAATAACCATGTAAACTAAAAGAAAGACCAAGACAAAACACATGCAGTATTTAAAAAATAATTTGAAAGTCAAAATTATTAAAACTTTGTTGTATCAATTCTCAAAACCGGAGACAAAACTATATTATTTCAAATTTAACTGTATAATGCATATACGTAGTACCTTAAATGTTGCGTCAACGGCATCCTCCGATGTCGGAACGTTTGTTGTTTGTGACGTCATCTCGACCACTTCCGTTTCGTTATGAAGCTCTATAAACTGGGACATGGTTGGCTCCTGTTTGAAAAAGTGATGTTTCAGATCGTTACTTGAACATTTACTTTCCGAAATATATTACAAGCACAAATGATGTAATAAAAGTATTTTTTGTAAACGTATACAGGTAATGGTTAGAATTTACGAGGGAGAATCTTCAATATTCAAAATTCCATTTTAAATAAAGAAACACACATACATCATAGCTTGACAAAATAAATTTAATTTCATTTTTGTTACATATTATTTCGCGCGAATGCATACTTTTTCAGTTGTAAACCTCATTTAGACTTCATAAATCCATTTCGAATTAAAAAAGAAATAATTAATGAGAATAATAAATGTATTCGCTCACCTTTCAACAGAGAATATCCGTTAAATTTAGAGTATCTATCCGGTAAATATAAAAAGTTATACTTTAAGATTGTATTATCTTTGTGTAGCTTGTTTAAATCTGAATGATTATTGTCTTCGTTATATAAATAGATAAATTATAAACTATAATTCTAAAGCGCGAGAAAATGTGAACACACTATATAATATTTTAAGGCATCTAATATTTTGATTTGTGAATTAACCTCTTTTTATACTTTTGAACGCTATATGATGTGGTCATTGATAAATATTAATAAAAATTGTCAACAATATTACAATTAACTTGATTGTATTATGTCATTAAGATAGATAATTATTTAATATGAAAAAAGTACAATTGGACATTATTATGTAAGCAGAGATATAACAACCTGCATTCAGTACACTTGTTGTCGGGAGTCGTTCAGTAAACTTCCTGCATCAACTACTACTGTAACTACTACTACAACCACAACAACAACAACAACAACAACAACAACAACTACTACTACAACTTCTACTACTTCTAGTACTACTACTACTACTACTTCTACTACTACTACTACTACTACTACTACTACTACTACTACTACTACTACTACTACTACTACTACTACTACTACTACTACTACTATTACTACTACTACTACTACTACTACTACTACTACTACTACTACTACTACTACTACTACTACTACTACTACTACTACTACTACTACTACTACTACTTAAACTCCTACTACTTTTACTGATACTGCTGCTTCTGCTACTACTACTGCTACAACTTCTACCACCACCACCACCACCACCACCACCACCACCACCACCACCTCCGCCGCCACCGCCGCCGCCATCGCTTTCGCCATCGCCTCCGCCACCGCCTCCGCCTCCGCCACCGCCACCGCCACCGCCAACGCCACCGCCAACGCCACCACTACCACCACCACTACCACCACCACCACCACCACCACCACCTCCTTCGCTCTCGTATGGTATGAAAGTACTGAGGGTGTATATCCCATACACCATCAGTTTCAAACAGTGTAACTGATAATACTACATTTAGGATTTAAACCCGCACCAAGCTATTGTGTTTTCGCATTAACACATCATTTAGGATAAATTTGTGAACAAATCGACCGGTGAACACGTTTTATTTGATAAGCAAGTGCAAATTTGAGATACTAGACTTCTTTCTTTACACACCAAAATCCACAGAAATTCAAATAGGCGCGTTGACACCGAAAATTAAAATTTGAGACGAACATAGTAGCAAATTCGTTTCAAATATGGATGTCCACAATTCCCAGGAACTATATTGATAACATAAACACCAAATTATAAACAATAAAATGTATTAGTGGTTATAAATCAAATTGATGAGAACTCTCGAATATATTTACATAGAAGTGTGTATACAAACATACTTCCATGCGTGGTGAGATTTTAAAGAAGTCTTGGTGATGTGCTTGGAAACTAAGATGAGGTTAGTTGTTGACCATCGTTTACACTGATCAAGAATATTTAGTCACCTATTGAATGCTTATCTTGGATTGGATAAAACCTATTTCGCCATCCGTTCCGAGTATTACCGGACGCATATGTATACATGCTTTGAAAATCATGCTCATAAGTGAAATACTTGCTCACAACTGAAAGGGTTTTATGCTACAAACACGCAACCTATATGGCCTTTGCTATTGCCACTACCACTCTTACAGGACACATTGAAGTACATCTTCGTTTTTGAAGTGGGATATCATTTCCTCTTCGAACACAGAAAGCAGCTTTAATTCGAGGATTTTGTGTGAGGAGATCAATTGTCGTTATGGTGGATCCGACATCATTATAAGTTACAGATGAACACTTTTGTTGCTGCTAAAAAAGGTGCAAAAGTCAAACAAAACTTCACAATGACCACACTTGCAAGGAACCAAAGTAAATATTAGGTCAACAAGTATTGGTGAGACAGGAAAATGTTGAACACCCAAACAAATTCACCAACATTCTTGGGACCTTATACAATGTTCAAATAGCGCCAAATTACACTTATACATTTAAATCCCTTGAAATAAAAATACCTTTAACTCACTTGTTAATACCCAGCGCGTTTAACTATGCCATACAAGCAGCCATTCACAGGAACATGCAAATTATTTTGATGACACTATGGCAATGCCAACTGATTCCTCTCACAACAACAAACATTGAGAAAGATTGTAGAGCACTTATCAAAATGGCATGCATTATTACATAGTTTAACGGTTGGGATTGTTGCACGTTCAATACTCGTGTGTTCTCGCAGTTCCGTCCAACTCATCGTTACCGTTTCCCTGTCTTTCACGTAACCGAAATTTGAAAGAATCTTTCTGACTGTGCTATTTGTTCGGCGATCCCGGCGTCCGGTGCACACGTAAAATCTTTTGAGAGGTTACTACTTGTTCGAAAATCTAACACAAGCTTACCTAGTAATGGCCCAGCATCACTTCCGTTGTTTCAGGACATTCAGTAATGTTTCCGACTGCCTCCTGTACTGATGAAAAAAAATAGGTTATCATGAATGGATTTTGATTTCAAATAGCTAACAAAATAACACCTTATTATCCTGGCGTGAAACCCGATCTTCCACCCTCTTTGCTCTACTCTAATGCACCATCAACAAACGTTTAATCTCCTGCTCAACACTCTCCATTCGTGTTTCAGGACACAATATAAGACTTTATTATCCCCCGCCATAGGCGGAGAGATATTGTTTTGGCGTTGTTCGTCCGTCCTTCCGTCCGTCCTTCCGTCCGTCCGTCTTTCCGTGCGCCCGTCCGTCCGTCCGTCCGGAGCCATATCTTGGAAGTGCTTTTGCAGATTTCATTGAAACTTGGTATGAGTATATACATGGATAATAGGACCATGCACGCCAAATGGCATAGTACACCATTGCTGAATGTTGATAAAAATGTCTGCTCAATTATTCTTTACAATTGAACTTTTGTATTGAGAATTTTCAGTAAATGTCTTATTATAATATCTAGCATGAGATTTCATATGGAGTGTTTGGGGTAAAGGTCACTGTTTGAAGATATTGAGTAATTGTTTCCACAAAATAACTTGAAAATAAAATTGAGTTATTGCAATTAAACATTATACATATACAACTTGTGTCAATGGATTGCACATTCAATTGGGGGGGGGGGGGGGACGGACGGAATAACCATCGTTAATCGCACACGTACTAAATCAGTCAATAACATTTACAATTAAAAGAACATTCAAAACGCGCTGTAATTCGACAGCGCTTGTTATTTAGGTGTATTTATTGTTGTTATTCATGTTTGCCATACACCATATCTGATACACAAACATACATTCATGTTTGGTATTTGAAACTATGTTATTTTATTTCGAACTCAAGTAAATGTTTACGTTAAAACGCGTAACTAATTGTTTAAGGCCTTTTCACAGATTTTAAATGCTATATATTAATATATGTAAACATGTTATCTAAAAATCTCCAGTAAACAAACAAGAATAAAGTTTAAGAAAGAAAAAAAGGAACCCTCAACTGGGCTCAAACCACTGACCCCTGGAGTAAAAGTCCATCGCTTAGACCACACGGCTATCCGTGCTCATGCAATGAGTGATGTATTTTATACTTTATATAAGCAATCCTCGTAGTATCCCAAAATATAATGGCAACAACAGAACTCTCTAAATTATTCAATCGTTTTTCGTTGACACGCTTTTATAATTTTGGTGTCTTTAAATCGTCAAAAGATGCAGATAATGGATATATTAGAGCATGGTAAATGTTCAGTATTACTGTTTCCACACAAATATCATAACTAAAACGAAACTTTGCGAATCTGATTTTTTTTTATAAATAATTTTGTCAATTTCCAAAACGTGAAAAAGCCCCTTTAAGTGAATCTTATCTTATCTTTTAAGTATGTTCACCTTTTTAAAATAAATAATAATTCTGATCTATATGATAAAACATGCATGTATTTGTTTTACTGATATGACTTGTTTAAGTTTTTTATGAATTGTTAAACTTTTAATCTACTATAAAGTACGAATATATAGTGTAACTTGTACTCGAACAATCAATACATGATAAGAACAGGGTAACCTTAGTTTATATATATATATATACAATTTAGATGATAGTATATTATTTGAGTAAACAATGACAATTGCGTTTGTTTACTGGTGTATATTGTTTATTTTCTTTACATAATATTTTCAAAAACAATTGGACATTATGTCAGCTGAAATCGAAAAAAGTGCAATCAGTACACTTGCGTGTCGTTCAATTTACCAATTATGGTTAGCGTCTAGAAATAAGACCTTGGCAAACAGCGTAGACCAAGATGAGACGCCGCATGATGCTTAAAGTATTTTCTGTAAGAAACATTATAAATATAGAAATACATATACTAGACATCGCTAATTTTGGAAATAAATTGATCCAATTTAGAAGGATGGGAGAGTCCACTTGGCATAAATGGGTTAAACATTCATGACTGATAAGCGGCAGCACTACTTACATTGCTATTACTACCGCTACAGCAGCAACCGCAGTGACATTAACAATAAACATTCATCATCAACTCATGACATCAACGGTCAATTCTTTATCCGTATCTTTACACAGAATAAACATGAGTGATCGTTTGGCCGTATAAAACAAACGTTTGAAATTAGTTTCTTGCTATAGTAAAGAAATAACCGGATCTGCAATTGGTTTTATGTTAAAAGATAGCAGAACGTGATGAAAATGATAACGCAAACTACACATGCATTAAGTCGGCTTCTCCCAGCGCGAGGCTCATACAATATTGCAATTCGTGTTCATACATAAATACTTCTCATGAAGCGATCTCTAAGAATTGCATATGAGGTGAATGAATCACGGTATATGTTTCTGTTCCTCAAAAGCAAAACTTTTTTCTACAACTTAAACTTGAACGAACGAAGCCATATATGTGCAACTTGATACATATTCGTATTTAACTGAGTGAAGACCTCGATTCAAAAAGCATATGTTTTGTTGCATTGCGTAAACGTCACGGGTATTTAAGTTACTCATGTTGATGACGTACTTATGCGACCCCTACTAGTAAGAATTCTAATACCCAACACGAAACATCGAACGCAACTAAATGCTAACACATAATTTGCGTTGACACAAAAGGGTGGTGCAACAGTGCTAGCCTTACATGCCACTAAGTACTAGCTAAATACGTAAGGTAGTTTCATTTAATTCAAAACATCAATTTTAATACCAATGTCACATATAATAACATGTAACAAGAAATAATACACTATGAAACATAATCATTGTCCGGTTTTTCTTTATCACCATTTTAGGCAATGTGCAAACATACATGTTTTGCCATTTACCTAACCACACAGATCGTTTATGCAGGCCCGAATTTACTCTTTTGTTAAATTAAATTTTGTTTGTGTAAATGTTAAACTATCTACACCTGTACAAGTATATTTAAACATAACTGGTTATAGTCTGATATACTAGTAATTATTGTGTGTTTATCATATAATTAATTTTATTCTGCATAACAATGAACAATTGAGTTGGTATGTACACATCAATGAACACATGAGGAACGTCCGACACACTTTTGTGATTAAACCTTTTTTCAAATCCAGCTAACAACAGTTCACACATAACAATCTTAACTAAATGTTACTTTATGTAACTTTGTCAAAATTACTTTTTGCTTCGTTGCATTTAAATATATTTTTTCAATACAAAAACTCGTAACTGCATAAGAATAAGAAATTATATAAAACAACAACAAGAATCAACCGGGGATAAAAAAACAAGATAAGTATCAATAATATACACATATGTCCTAAGTTTGCCCCGCAGCGGCCGCACCGGTCCCCAACTGCGTGCCAGCACCAACACTGATAACCTTGACCTCACTGCCCTCGCCCCCGTGTGGCTCCACGCCGAAGGCGGTTATGAATACGTTAGACACTATGACGAGCAGCACCAGGATATTGCAGAACTTATCGAGGCGCTCCTCAATCAGGCGCTGCCGGCGGTCGTTGTCGTGAACGGCGGCGGTGGTGTCGGCCTTGTGCTCGTCCAGTTTCTTCTCTATGGACCAGATAATCAGCATGCAGATGGTGAATATGACCTGGGGAGGGAGATGCATGGTGTCAATGCATTGTTGGCAGTAGAGTATCAAGTCGTATTGTGACATATAAAGAAGCAGTAGTAGTTGTAGTAAATCATGTCGTAAATCATGTTATATCGTGAGGTCGAACTCTGAGTGTCAAGTCGTGTCGCGGCGAGTAAGCTATAACACTCACGTAACCATACATGCATTGATGTACGCTGCAAAATAGCGTACCCGCATTTATCACATGCTATACCCTGTTTCCCATGTAATATAACCATTACGAATATTTGTATCTTAAATATGTGTTATATACTTTTTAAGCATTTTCATTGGCTTAGTTTTTGTTCGATTGACCAATTTCATTTTGTTATTTTGCTGAAATTACGTTGCAAGGTCAAATGACGTCAAGAAATGTTAACAACATTCGGGATTTATCATTTTGTTTGCGTAAATATTTATTTAATTTGCTCATAAAAAAACATGTGATAAAAAAGATCTGACACTCTTTGTCATATCAAACGATATTTTATTAAACTCGTCCAGGAAATTCGTTAGTAAGCTAGCCAAAGGCTCGCTTACTAACACAATTCCCGAACTCGTTTAATAAAATATGGTATGATAGGACAACTCGTGCCGGATACTATATTTATCACTTGTGAATTGTAGTTGACGAGTATTTCGCAAACGTTGTACAAAGCAAAACTTCATAGAATAGTAACGTGGCCTTATACTAATATACGAATTGAGAACAATAAACAATATGTAAATCCAATCATATTACGTAATTAACAATCCTTGAATACGATCATTTTAATAGATCAGCAATTCTTCTATGCTCACAATGATCGGTTAGTATCATCGTACACTCCTGTAGCCATACTTGCGTATTATGCAATGCATAAACAATTCTCGCATATTATAGTGATTCGTTATACATATATAGCGAACATAAAAACTATGGCGAAAGTTTTTACCTGTAGGCCGATTGACATTATAATGAAGACGAAGATGGGGTAGTAATATTTGTCCTTGTTCTCCATGGAGAGGAGAGACTTAAGCTGGGACACGTTCGCCATCACCAAGGCGACGTCCATCAACTGGTGGATGAAGTTGCGCTTACCCACGTAGATGTTAGGCGTCTCAGACATGTTCTGGAAGGTGGAATGCGATAATTTGTGAACTATAGAGCATACGGGAGACACGGGAAAAGGGGACTTAATGCAGTTTCCGGAAGTGTCGTTCAGGTAAAGCAGGTGAAGTCCAAATAAGCTAATCGGGGACGACTTTCCGCTTTAATGTCTTTTTCGGTAAAAGGGTGTCTCTTTTTAGCGAATATCCCATCTAGGCGGACAGTGAACGATTGGAAATGTATAACTGTCTAACACACTACACATGTATTTGTTTTCCAATTGATTCGTTGTTCCTTAGCATTTGTGAGCAGTAACAATACTATTAACGTTTCTGCCATTTATATTCACTTTGTGTACTGGTTAACTAAGATGAACGACGACAAGATATGTCTGTATTCATAAAATTCAAGAAGTAAACATGTAGTCCCAAGTAAGGATAGAAAGCAAAATACTGGGGATTATTAACATAATAATTTTATATATTTAATCGCCTAGAATTAGATAAATGTTTGTACACTATGCCATCTAATTGGCTATACACAACGATTAATATGATTTAAATGCTTGATTCACTCAGTGAATCGGAATACTTTTTTCATTTAAAAGTACTCACTTAAAACACCAAGACGTGTAAAACAAAGATTGACGTTTAATAACCATCATAATAACCATGTAAACTAAAAGAAAGACCAAGACAAAACACATGCAGTATTTAAAAAATAATTTGAAAGTCAAAATTATTAAAACTTTGTTGTATCAATTCTCAAAACCGGAGACAAAACTATATTATTTCAAATTTAACTGTATAATGCATATACGTAGTACCTTAAATGTTGCGTCAACGGCATCCTCCGATGTCGGAACGTTTGTTGTTTGTGACGTCATCTCGACCACTTCCGTTTCGTTATGAAGCTCTATAAACTGGGACATGGTTGGCTCCTGTTTGAAAAAGTGATGTTTCAGATCGTTACTTGAACATTTACTTTCCGAAATATATTACAAGCACAAATGATGTAATAAAAGTATTTTTTGTAAACGTATACAGGTAATGGTTAGAATTTACGAGGGAGAATCTTCAATATTCAAAATTCCATTTTAAATAAAGAAACACACATACATCATAGCTTGACAAAATAAATTTAATTTCATTTTTGTTACATATTATTTCGCGCGAATGCATACTTTTTCAGTTGTAAACCTCATTTAGACTTCATAAATCCATTTCGAATTAAAAAAGAAATAATTAATGAGAATAATAAATGTATTCGCTCACCTTTCAACAGAGAATATCCGTTAAATTTAGAGTATCTATCCGGTAAATATAAAAAGTTATACTTTAAGATTGTATTATCTTTGTGTAGCTTGTTTAAATCTGAATGATTATTGTCTTCGTTATATAAATAGATAAATTATAAACTATAATTCTAAAGCGCGAGAAAATGTGAACACACTATATAATATTTTAAGGCATCTAATATTTTGATTTGTGAATTAACCTCTTTTTATACTTTTGAACGCTATATGATGTGGTCATTGATAAATATTAATAAAAATTGTCAACAATATTACAATTAACTTGATTGTATTATGTCATTAAGATAGATAATTATTTAATATGAAAAAAGTACAATTGGACATTATTATGTAAGCAGAGATATAACAACCTGCATTCAGTACACTTGTTGTCGGGAGTCGTTCAGTAAACTTCCTGCATCAACTACTACTGTAACTACTACTACAACCACAACAACAACAACAACAACAACAACAACAACTACTACTACAACTTCTACTACTTCTAGTACTACTACTACTACTACTTCTACTACTACTACTACTACTACTACTACTACTACTACTACTACTACTACTACTACTACTACTACTACTACTACTATTACTACTACTACTACTACTACTACTACTACTACTACTACTACTACTACTACTACTACTACTACTACTACTACTACTACTACTACTACTACTACTTAAACTCCTACTACTTTTACTGATACTGCTGCTTCTGCTACTACTACTGCTACAACTTCTACCACCACCACCACCACCACCACCACCACCACCACCACCACCACCTCCGCCGCCACCGCCGCCGCCATCGCTTTCGCCATCGCCTCCGCCACCGCCTCCGCCTCCGCCACCGCCACCGCCAACGCCACCGCCAACGCCACCACTACCACCACCACTACCACCACCACCACCACCACCACCACCTCCTTCGCTCTCGTATGGTATGAAAGTACTGAGGGTGTATATCCCATACACCATCAGTTTCAAACAGTGTAACTGATAATACTACATTTAGGATTTAAACCCGCACCAAGCTATTGTGTTTTCGCATTAACACATCATTTAGGATAAATTTGTGAACAAATCGACCGGTGAACACGTTTTATTTGATAAGCAAGTGCAAATTTGAGATACTAGACTTCTTTCTTTACACACCAAAATCCACAGAAATTCAAATAGGCGCGTTGACACCGAAAATTAAAATTTGAGACGAACATAGTAGCAAATTCGTTTCAAATATGGATGTCCACAATTCCCAGGAACTATATTGATAACATAAACACCAAATTATAAACAATAAAATGTATTAGTGGTTATAAATCAAATTGATGAGAACTCTCGAATATATTTACATAGAAGTGTGTATACAAACATACTTCCATGCGTGGTGAGATTTTAAAGAAGTCTTGGTGATGTGCTTGGAAACTAAGATGAGGTTAGTTGTTGACCATCGTTTACACTGATCAAGAATATTTAGTCACCTATTGAATGCTTATCTTGGATTGGATAAAACCTATTTCGCCATCCGTTCCGAGTATTACCGGACGCATATGTATACATGCTTTGAAAATCATGCTCATAAGTGAAATACTTGCTCACAACTGAAAGGGTTTTATGCTACAAACACGCAACCTATATGGCCTTTGCTATTGCCACTACCACTCTTACAGGACACATTGAAGTACATCTTCGTTTTTGAAGTGGGATATCATTTCCTCTTCGAACACAGAAAGCAGCTTTAATTCGAGGATTTTGTGTGAGGAGATCAATTGTCGTTATGGTGGATCCGACATCATTATAAGTTACAGATGAACACTTTTGTTGCTGCTAAAAAAGGTGCAAAAGTCAAACAAAACTTCACAATGACCACACTTGCAAGGAACCAAAGTAAATATTAGGTCAACAAGTATTGGTGAGACAGGAAAATGTTGAACACCCAAACAAATTCACCAACATTCTTGGGACCTTATACAATGTTCAAATAGCGCCAAATTACACTTATACATTTAAATCCCTTGAAATAAAAATACCTTTAACTCACTTGTTAATACCCAGCGCGTTTAACTATGCCATACAAGCAGCCATTCACAGGAACATGCAAATTATTTTGATGACACTATGGCAATGCCAACTGATTCCTCTCACAACAACAAACATTGAGAAAGACTGTAGAGCACTTATCAAAATGGCATGCATTATTACATAGTTTAACGGTTGGGATTGTTGCACGTTCAATACTCGTGTGTTCTCGCAGTTCCGTCCAACTCATCGTTACCGTTTCCCTGTCTTTCACGTAACCGAAATTTGAAAGAATCTTTCTGACTGTGCTATTTGTTCGGCGATCCCGGCGTCCGGTGCACACGTAAAATCTTTTGAGAGGTTACTACTTGTTCGAAAATCTAACACAAGCTTACCTAGTAATGGCCCAGCATCACTTCCGTTGTTTCAGGACATTCAGTAATGTTTCCGACTGCCTCCTGTACTGATGAAAAAAAATAGGTTATCATGAATGGATTTTGATTTCAAATAGCTAACAAAATAACACCTTATTATCCTGGCGTGAAACCCGATCTTCCACCCTCTTTGCTCTACTCTAATGCACCATCAACAAACGTTTAATCTCCTGCTCAACACTCTCCATTCGTGTTTCAGGACACAATATAAGACTTTATTATCCCCCGCCATAGGCGGAGAGATATTGTTTTGGCGTTGTTCGTCCGTCCTTCCGTCCGTCCGTCCTTCCGTCCGTCCGTCTTTCCGTGCGCCCGTCCGTCCGTCCGTCCGGAGCCATATCTTGGAAGTGCTTTTGCAGATTTCATTGAAACTTGGTATGAGTATATACATGGATAATAGGACCATGCACGCCAAATGGCATAGTACACCATTTGTTAATAACAGAGTTATGGCCCTTTGTATCTTTAAAAAATGCTTTTTGTGAGTCCGGAGCCAAAGCAGTGTCCAGAAGCATATTGGCGGGGGGTATGAATTCAACGAATTAGCTTGTTTTTTAGATAATGCACTGTAAAGGTGCCAACCTTAAGCGAACATGAATGCAACAATTTGCACATACAGACGTTCCAACACCATATTATTTCTGAAATGCATTTTCAATGCGCTGATTTCAACAATAAAAGTATGTACTTCACAAACCAAGAAATAGTTTTTACACAAATCAAAATAGACTGGTGCTTTGGGTGAAAAGAAGATGATAGTAACCATTTGCTTATATGTTTTCAAACACGTTACACTGTACAATGAGGTAAATACCAAAAGGAAAGTGCTAGGAGAGCAGATAAAATAAATGTAGGCTTTCAGATAGCTTTTGTTAGAATTTCCATTGGGAACACCAGTTAACGCAGAATACTAAAAGCAAACAATAGCGTTGCGACTACTTCGTGTGCGAAACAAAATAAACCAATAAGGAATGTGCTGCCATGAAGTCCTCAAATGAGAATAGCATGGCTGAAATTAAGAAAACCTTGGATAATGATTATACAAAACTTGAGCGAACATATGCATTACGGTTAATTTTGACAAGGACAGTTATTAGAACAATCCAATATTTAAGTCAGATGCAACGCCCTTTCAACCTGGAATAATTGATGTCACCAAAATGTGTGACGAAAATACTTAAAACAAGAAAACTGTGGGATACATATATCAAATACACTTTGCGTGGTTTCAGTGCTTAGAAATAAGGGGAAGCCAGTTCATTGTGGGCGTCACTTTTCGGCAAATGTTGCAGAGTGTTAACCAATAAAGGATGAAGGGAACTAGCAGAGGTCGTAAGCTCACATGATACCTTAGGATATAAAATAGCAAATGTCACATGGGATGGTGACAGCAAAGAATACCAAGATGTTAGCAGCTCTAAGAGCAACAAATAAGACCATCTAAGGGATAACAGGATATTAAGAAACTTTAGAAACTACCTGAAGCGCGATATTAACAAATTGCCATTCTCTATGGGCAAGATCTACTAGAGCCATAAAATGTCATATGATAGACATCGTTTTACGCTCTATGTGAAATCAAAATGTATGACCATGATATGATAGACATCGTTTTACGCTCTATGTGAAATCAAAATGTATGACCATGCTCAAAGCGGCTCACAATAAAAATCAGGGTAAACTTGAGGCTCTGTAAATGGTTAAGTCAGATGTCATATCAAATGATCTTATTCTACGTGGTTTACTGCGAAAGGCAGTGCGCCAAGTACAATATTCAACTTTATGCCAGTTAATGTCAAGGTTTAAATGGTGTCTAGTGACCACGACCAAGTCAACAACTATATTGAAATGGTGTAAGATTCTTTTGCTCTGACGCTACAACACTTTTGACTACAACACAGAAAGCTAAGGCGGTCAATAGGTCACAAGCAATATACCCTCAAAATTATGTGGGTCGGATACATGGGTAAATACACAAATTTAACAACATGTACGCAAATACCAGTGAACTTAAAGCGTGATCAAATGTAGTTGACCGATGGCGTTCAGAACGCAGCATCCGTAACAAAGCGGCTGTACAAAGTCAAGAAAGCACGATCTTCACAAGCTAGCACAAGAAATCGAAAATACAAACTACATGAGGAAATTAATTATTGCAAAGAGATGAGTATTCCTAATAGCAACAGCCTCTAACACCTTTAGCATCATTCATATTCTTAATAAGATATGTTATCGTTTTTTCAATACTTACCTGATTATACTTAATCTGAATCATTTTTGGCTTTAAAACAAACTTATAAGTCCCTGAAGTGTACCCCAAACTATGATTTCCCCCTTTTACATTAACACACGACACAATTGTTGAACTCAAACTGATGTTAGCTCACAATATACTTAAACGTTCTATATATGAACGTAAACGAGACATTTGTAAGTAAAAATGAATACATTATTTTGCAGATGAAGATCCCCATAACCATACCTTGAAAGAGCATTACTCACTTAATTGTAAATGATTGATTTTAAATACGATCATAGCTGACTGGAATGTTGCACTACTTATAGCTGCTTTGCCTCATAAATCTATTGTTCAAATTAATAGTTGCAAATTTTAACAATTATACAAAATGAACGTCATGTGTATGACATTAAATATGTTTTTGAGATATATTTCATAGAGGTCTTTTAAATTAGTTGACATATGAAATATGCAAATCTATACCTTGTTATCGATGTTAAACGCTTATCAAAGCATACTAGCAATGTCAAAAGGCTTGACATAAACATGTTTTAATAGGGTTAAAATCTATTCTGGCACCGATTTTTTTTTAACGAGATTGCTTTTCACTTGTCTAGTTAACTAAGATGAACTGTTAATAAACCGAGTGATTGTTATCATATTGTGTGAATAAAACCATAATTATGGTGAATTGTCGCTGGAATATTAATTATGAGATTGTGACTTTAAACAATATAAAAGTAGATAGTATGTGGCAATGTTTATTATCTTGAATGGATATCTTTTTTCCGCATTGACTTAGTGCTGTTTATTCCAATAAAGTCATATTTAATTAATTTTAAGTATTTAATATGAGCAATTTAACATAAAATGTGTATAAATAAACTAGACATTCGACAATGCGAGCTTATACTAATACGCTTCATTTTTTTTCTTTAACTATATTAAGTTAAGTAGATGCAATAACAGTATATTGTTGTTGAATGCTGTTTATTATGGTTGATCTTTATGGTGTTGAAATTGTTCCATCAGACATTAAGTTTTTTGGACTATGTTCACACACACATATTATGAAACCGAATCAATTTCAAAGATGTTCCCTTGTGTGGTCCATTATCAATCTTATGTAAGTTATGATTCATTCTAGTTAAGCACACCCTCCTAGCAAATTTATCTGCGAGTTGGTACACACGATAGCTTTAAAGGGGCCTTTTCACGTTTTGGTAAATTAACAATATTGATAAAAGATGTTTCATATTTGCAAATTTTCGTTTAAGTTATGATATGTGTGAGACAACCGTTATACTAAACATTTACCATGCTCTAAAATAGCATTTATATGCATCTTTTTACGATTTAAAAACTTGAAATTTATAAAGCGTTGCAACTCGAAACGATTAAATAATTTGGAGAGCTCTGTTGTTGTCGTAATATTTTGTGAAACTACGAGGATCGCTTATATCAAGTATAAAATACATCTTTCTTTGTAAATGGAAGAATGGCCGAGAGGTATAATGCGTAGACTTTTTACTCCATGACTCCAGGGGTCAATGGTTTGAGTCCTGCTGAGTGTTACCTTTTTTTTTCTTTATTTGATTTGATTCTTAATTTTGTACTGGAACTTGTTAGATCTAATGTTTACGTTTATCAATATAAAGCATTTAATGACAAACTTCAAAACATGCCAAAATATATCAAAAAGGCCCCTTTAAATTATTGTTTACTAACTGTATATACATATTTCTTTAATTAAATCATACACCAACTTGGTTTTACAAACAATATATGACGTTAGTGTTTACATGAAGTTTAAAACCATACATGGGTATGAGCCTGTTTGGAAACCGACCCTTGGCTACCGCACAACAGAAGAACTTGAAGATGTGTTTTGTTTAAATTGAAATATTGGTTAAAGCCAAATACCAGTTGAAAGGAAAAATAGGTGTAAAACAAATGTAAGTAAAATGCTTGGAGTATAACGACATAATATGCGAAAATATACCAGACATTATTCTCAAACATTTTCCTTCCTTAGTTTGCAATGTTCTATTAATTACACATATGGTTATGACCCACTGCAACTTTTACGAGCCCAACTAGTCTACATCGCCACAGTTGAAATCATTGTTCAGTGTTGTTTTGGATATTTTTGTCCTGTATTGTACAGGCATTTTGTCATTTTATCTAATTAAAAGACAAGAGTGTAAGCAAAATTATCTCTTCTGATAAGATCTTCGGAGTTCCATTTACCTTAAATTTCATGCAACTAAAGAATGTTTGTTCGCGTTTTTTAGTTTAGCTACTAAGTTAGCCATAACAATGGCAGCACGTTTATGTCTATCAGAGAGCAAGCCGGTTTAACCATCTGAACTACGCGTTTAGGCTTTTTCAGATAGACAGGAAACATAATAAAGGCATAACACTTACAAACTTCACCGGAATTGTCTCTCCAGGACCACAATTTGGTAGTCTATTGCTCTTAGGTACATCGATATTAATACTCTTGAAGACATTACATGCGCGTATTACAACAGAACATAGAAGCACAATAATCACTTAACAGTTGTCGCAATTATCTATATGCAATACATTATTATTAAAGTGTACGTATTGGAAATCTGGGGCTTACGTCTCCAAGAATCTAATTTTCAAATTAATTAATTCATCTAAATTTTAAAACAAATATTTACACTTTTCAAATGCGGTTACTTGTATTATGTTTAACTTATAATAATATAGAATCATTTGCTTTCTAGAAAAACCATCCATGTTTTCTAATCATTTCACATTCAGTAAATTTTAATCGTATGCACAAATCGTTTATATTTGTTTTTTTTTATTCCTGCTTAAAGATACGACGCTGACATTTTACAATACGTTGTAAAGAAAACAAATAACTATTGGTAATAGAATGAAAACAGAATTGCAACATGAAACAAGAATTAAAGTTAATATTAATTTTAAGCCAACCAATCCCTTTAAACCATAGCACTGCTACAGGCTTAAAAAATATGAAAAAGATTACACTCATAGCAACCATGCTAAATAATGTTAACATTAATATAACGTATTATATAAAATACTTATGTGTGTAGTTGACTCGGTGAATACCTTCAAAGACCCAAATACGAACACAACTGAATAAATGCTTGCATGCATTTAATACTGTTTTCCTGAAAAGGGAATATGCAATAAAACACATCTTTTTTTCAGAAACTTTTCAGAAATAGTTGAACAAAAATGTAGCTTTTTGCTCAGCAACCTTACACTCCATCAAGCTTTTTCGACATCTAATATAATTCGTACACTTGTGGAGTTCGCAATTCAGATTGATTGTTGTAAACCATTTAATGTTCATATTTGCATGCTTTATTTGCTGTTTAAATGCATTGCGGTAAACTAAGATATTTCGTTCTACAATAGTTTATCACAGCTCTTTGGCAGACATGAAAGTTGGGACACGGAGATACATGGATATAGTTTCATAACTAATTGTCACATTTTGACCAATTTTGTCTGATACTTGTCAATATTTGTCATGCCATATTTCATATAACTAAGAATATAGTATTACATTTGGTAGTGGTAAAATTTAAAATCAGTATCAGTTGTTTAGTTTTATAAACACTTTCTCACATTCGTTATGTTTGTATTTTGTGGGATTTTAAGACGTGGCCGATTCATTGACCTCAGTTTTGATAATTATTAATGTTTATTTATTTGCGCATTATCTTGTGTTTGCATCTTTTTTGTTAATTTCATATGCCTCACATAAAGTGCCTGTGATTTTGTTTGAAGATTTTTTTGTCCGCTATTGGCTGTAGAGTTGTAACTATCATATATGAAGTAATAAGTAATACCTCTTTTGTGCGGATGGAAGTGCAAGATAACACTGACGTAACCATTCATACACCAGATGACATCCTCTGCAAAAATAAGAGAAAGAAATAATTTAAATTCTTAACTATGTAATGTTTGTCAATATTTCATTTAAATGTAGGCATTACGCTGTGTGTACCTAGTTGTGTTTTCGTTTTTAAAAAGCCTGCTTACCAGAGTGATGGGAAACACCAAATTCATACGCTAAAATATTAAATCGTTATTAGTTTTATTTCAATGTTTATTAATAACTTGAAAGACATTGAAAATGTTATCTTTTGCATATTTATCTCTATATCCATTTTTATTCGTTAAATTGATCGAACGAAGCTACAGATTGAATGCTCAGATCCATCTCCAACATGACCCGTTGAAATTTCACAATTAAGTAAAATATATGTCAGCTATAAATGTTAAATGGACCAAACTCCATTTAATGATAATTACAGTAATTTTATTAATATTTCGTCGCCAGATCGAATAACGGTAAGTTCACTTAAATGAACGTTTTACAATTGTCTTTCCCAAATTGTAGGATTATCCGCAGAGCACCATTTCATATGGAATTAATATGTATTAATAATCAAATAACAAGATTATTGTGCAATCAAAATAAAACTGAAGCTTTTTGTTTATTTGCGCAATATTTAGTTAGCAATTATTTAATTAGAATGCATATTACGTATGCGATTAGAAGTATATATTATTTCATCTTGTTTAAATTAAAAAATATGTTGTCATAACGTAATGCTGCGTAATATTACACCTTCTTAGTCATCCGTAATTTCCCGTAATCACAAGTAGCGTTTCACTTACGCACCTTTAGCCACCCAAGGAAGTCTTAACCATGCTTAAGATCACGCTATACGAGGGATAAATTTATAGTGTTGACGAAAGGTTTGGTCTTATTGTAATCAAGACAAAGCCTGGAAATACGTCTGAATAAATATAGACAATAAACTTGTTGTTTGTCAATTGCTTCTCACGGATTATCGTACACTTTTTGGTTTTTGTATTGCTGGTTATTATTTGAATGTCATTTACATTTATTTTATAAAACATTTACTGGACATTTTATAACTTAAATAAGTAACTAAATAAGTTTACATGTAACCTAGAGTTCAGAGCGAGAATAAAAATGTAATAATTGTCAGTCAAGTAATGACATTTTTAATAATACTGATGTTCAGAATATCAACTTGAAGAAATCGAAATCTTGACTTTAAAAATGCTATTTATAATATAAAAATATTGTTATTTAAAATCAAATATTTCGTATTATGAATATCTGGCTAATGGGTACCAAACATTTTTACCCATAGACCGATACACCACTAAAACATTTGTGTGAAAACGCAAATAGTCGAGCAATGTTCAAGACGTGCATCTGGGGCGATCACTAAACTGACCATACATTTTGGAAGATAAGCCACGTAAATCAGTAAATACGGTGTCTCTTAGCTCTCGAGTTTCCAATTAAACACACGTTACTCTTCAGACGACATGAATAGGAATTACTGTGTGCATGAGCAGCTCTATAGAGTTTTCCTTCATCGAGTAAATATGGAGGAAATACTGGCCAAAATCATGCCTTATTTGAATTGTATGGGATGAAACAATATAATATATGGGATACTTCTAATAAACGCCATCGTAACAACAGCTTTTACGTTCTGGTACTAGTAAACTATATCATCGTTTGATGCCAGACCAGTTTCAATTGTATGACATTTTGGACATGTGTTTGTTCACGTTAACAAGTACATATTTGTAAACATGAAATACATTCATCCACCCATTTAATTTCTTAAATTTAATTTACGTGCAGCTTAATAAAATATAATTATAAATAAATAAATAAATACATTAATAAATATAATATATATATATAAATAAATAAATAAATAAATAAATAAATATTTGGTCTTACATTCTTTACAAATGCCTGTCAATTTGATTTCCCTATTAACTTCGCTTTATGATGACATTACTACCGTTGATCTAGTTAAAATAGCATTAACAATGTATGTATTGTGGCGCTAAAAACTAAAGCTAGAAACATATGTATTTCTCAGTTTAATGAGATTTTTCTCTATGTGGGTTGTTTGAAAATCAGTTATAATAAGTGTGGTATAAAAATGACTATACAATTGAAATCGTTTATCTGTATTTCATTTTTATTTTCGATTTCCAGGATCTAATATGATATGTTTACAGTCACTTCCCGACTTTTAAAGTTTGTTCAAAAACACTGAATTTAAACCTGTCATTCGTAGGCTACGAAATCTTACTTCCGCATTAATCCTTATTAAAGGTTCATTATATATCTAGTCTTCTGTTATATGCTGGCATACAATATCTCGCACATACGATCACACACACATTTTGTAAACTTTACCCATGAAAATAGTAATAATCAAGTTATACAAATGGGTTAGTGGTTTGAATGGAGCCTTTCATTTCACGAAAGTTTCTAGCATCGGCCAAATACGCCTATTAGAGTATTGTTTTTTTGTATATTGAATATTGATTTGTTTACCCCATTTTTAACCATCGTCTTTCTTTTCTCTTACGTCTACGATATGTCTTTATTAAAAATATCTCGATTTCAACTAAGAATGTGTCGTCCAGTTCTTGGGGAGCCATACCGAAGGACACACTAACACGGAGTTATATAATCCAGTTCATAACACACTGACATACGACACATACTGGTCTTTATTAAAAGTAGAATATCACAATCAATCACATACAAATAAAATGATTGCTTCATGTGACCAAGCACACAACTATTACAACTCCACTTTATTACATTATACGAACACCCAATTTGATATGCTTCAAGCGAACGAAATTAGAAAGAAAAAAGTTTGTATTATTGATACCTCACGTGTCACTCAATACAAGCACTAGTTTTAACATTTGTCTTAACGTAATAAGCGTATCTTCTTTTAGTTGATTTGTAAAAATTATCAGTTGAAATAATTATCAACATCAATATACATAATAATATATTCGGAACATTTGAATGAAATGACGTTTCAGAGGAATGAAAGAGAATCGTGTTTAATAATCACACAATCTAGAAAAAACCATTTATATCTTCCAATAGAAGTCCAATTATTTTCAAATCTTTTATAGCGGACAATATATATATATATATATATATATATAGATATATATCTATATCTATATATATATATAATATATATATATATATCAAAATAAATAAATAAAAAAAAATAATATATATATATATATATATATATATATATATGTAAATAAATAAATAAAAATATTATATATATATATATATATATATATATATATCTATATATCTATATATATATAATATATATATATATATATATAATATATATATATCATTTGAGACAAGATGCTATTAAGACGAGGAAAAGACACTACAAATATTTATTCAGACTTGCACGTGTACATCGTCTAAACCCTAGATAGTTCACATTCAATTATACGGGCAAAAGCACGCCGCGAAGCGGTGACCGCTATTTGTAAAGCATTGTTGACATACAATACCCATATATTGATTAGACTTAGATTAATTTTGCCCGCGTCACATATTTTCGCGATGCAAATCATGGGCCACATAGCTACATAGACACTCCGACAAATGCTATATAACCTGTATATGCATACATCAAGACGTAATGCGCCAGGAAAGTCGTTGTTTTTGAAGCGCATTGTTCTCTATCTTCTTGTATTATAGGTTTTTCATGGCCAAAATACGAGTTTTGGGCTCTGAACTGATTTGCTTCCTGTTTTCTGTTTCCGTGCCTTAAGGGAATAAGCCATAGTCCCAGACTGGTTAACCACAAATCGCGATAACTTGTTCCAAATACAAGTTTGGTAAATATAACCCATCTAAATGTATTGCCTAAATCCTGATGCAATTAATCGAATAAGAATAGACTCGAATTTATGTCCTTCGATCAATTCTTAATCTTAGCGTTATTGTTATCCTTATTATTTAATAAACATTTGTCTAAGAAAGCTTTTTTGTTGAAATAATACACCCAAGCGTTGTATAGGAGGTCTATAATTTAAAGGGAGGTAAACACGGAGAAAACAACAACACCACAATCAAGCACCAGTGTGTATTCACTAAATACGGTCGCTAGCGGTATTATTGTGGTATTTCAATAGCGCCCACTTGCGAGCAGTTTGCATGTCAGAATTCGTGATCCATTTTCCATTAGCTCTCAGAAAGAAGTTTAACCTGTGATCATGTGCAATATTAAGGTAAGTTGCGGTTGTAAACCATCAGGAGTACGATTATAAACAAAATTTTACGTAATTCCAATTTAACGTTTCAATTTATAACTTCTTTGTACTTCGTCTGCACTTTTCCCGGTCACATTTAGGCTTTATATGCCTATGGTTACACATCACAATGCAAAGATTAGGCCTCAAACTAATAACTAATAATGTTTTGATCTCCTCCTTATATAATAAGGATTGAGTTGTAAATCTAAGATCACACATCACTTTATTTGCAAAAAATTAGAAGGAGAAAGAAGCCATGCTTGAAAACATCATTTTTGTACCTCAACCTTACCATTTTTCAAATATAATAAAAAGGACATTTACAAAATGTTTGTTTTCTTTTTTATTATCACATATTTTTTTAATGGTTTTCCATTTTTAGAAGCTGTTCTGCCAAGTGCTGGGATCACAGAAGCCATTCCATGGAGCAAAACTGACAGTTTTCATAAATCATCAAAGGAGTGATTCCTGCAATATTAAAGTTTCCAAGGAAAAAAAGATACAACCCATTGTGATCTTGTTCATTGATTTCCTTGGTTGGAACATATGTGAACATTTATAGAACTGTGACGAGTCTATATATTTCTGTCTGTATACAAACTTCAGCTACGTTGTTATGAAGATCAGATGTGCAAACATTTCCAAGGTTTTTAAAAACTAACAGTTAGCAGGCCATAAACATGTCGAAGAAATACAAATCATTCGTAGTCTGCTTGTCGACCAGTGCATGTAAATAAATGTTTAACCAGTAATACAAAAACTAAGTATGTATAAGGACTCACTACCTAGACCACTGTGTTGTGATCAGAATGACAGGACAGTGTAATTCTAAACACTAGCAACAAGCTTGATTAGTTAATGCATAAATATGATTTCCTATTTATTGTGTAATTAATCAATTGTCTGCTACTTGTTCTATGATACATTTGTAAACGCTTGTTCAAAATCATCATTTTGTATTTTTTTAAAAGGTACTACAATTTCACGTATAAGATATTGTTTTGAACAAACTAAATACTGTGCTGTATTATACTTATTCGTCATGCATGTATTAAATGGTGTATGATACATAGGCCATTGATTTCACAGTTTTTCACAATGTAACATCACTTGGTTAATTGGTACATTAGTCCATATAAACGGACTGCCAGAGCCTTTGATAATTTTTGCTATGGCGGCTCTGGCAGTCCATATGCACCCCTTCATAAACATGGTTGCAGTTCAGCGCAGAGAATCCGTGCTTCACTAAACAGACGTCGTTCGAGACAAATTGAGGAAAATATTGAATAAACTTCATAAACATGTTAAATTTACCTGAATGGCAACCTACGGATGTTATCCTTCGCATGCACCCTATAAAAACACGACGATGTTTCAACACACTTTCATCGCTGACATGTTTTATGTTTAAATTTGAAACAGTGTATTCTGTATCGAATAACACATCGTTATCGACTTTGTAGGCTCCAACACATAACCCGACGTGCAAAATATTGGTGTACTGCGACCTAACCAATATCGGGTCATTTTTCCAATATGGCGGATACAGCGTACGAAAGCAAAGTCAATAAAAAGCAATTATTTATTGTTTTAATGGTACCATTCGTATGAGTTTGTGGTTAAGACTGGTTAACGTTGATAAGATCTTGCAGTTTCAGTGTTCCTTAACCATTGCATTGTTGATTACATTTTGCACCTATGGGTAAGAGCCGGCGCATTGCAACTATCAGCTGGGTTATAAAGCTGAGAGTTGAATTATTGCAACTAACTGGTACATGTACGTATATATTCTTGTAACTTAATGACAGTGTTTTAGTATGAATTTATTTTGTAGCTAATAAGTGATTGAAGTATTTTTAAATCGCCAAACATTACCATATGCCTTTGTATATATATGTACTAAATATATTAACAACTTTGACATGCTTCTGCTAGCGGCTATGCATAGAAAGACAATCATTGACAATTAAATTAGCAGCTAATGCTCATATGATTATTCAAACATCTTTGTTTGTTTTATGTGTTACTAAAATATATAAATAAAAAATATGGATGATATAACATTTTGTTTGTTTGCTTACAAACTAATTGTATGCAGTTTAAACTGTTATTTATGAATTGCTACACAATGGCTAGTATTTAAGTGGCAACATAATTTCAACTAAGCGAAACTATTTTGCCAGGAAATTAAAATCCTTTGAAATACCTGTATTAATGACATACTGCAATTGCAAAACAAGTACGCTGTCCTTCAGTTAAACATAATTATACATTGATAATCAAAATTGATTTGACAAATCACATTCTTTTATGTTTAATCAGTTTATGCTAGAATCAACGAATTGAGCAAGATTTATTTGAATTGAGATATTTAATGAAACAACCTGCTCCTGGGTAGAATCAGTACTTGGCGTCTTAAGGGTCATCTAAAGAACACTCCCACTTAAGGGATCAATACCAAGACCTCAAAGTCGCTAAGCGGACACCATATCCACTACGCCGAAGCCACTGAACCAGCTTTGAATTACAGAGGCTAAAAAAGCTCACAATTATAAGATTAAGATCTTAAAGCTTGGCTGATATAAAACCATTGTTTCATCAAGCAAAAAATATAATATAATTTTTTGGAGGCATTACTTTTTTAATGAAAGTCTTGTTATGTTATGTTTTGTACACAATAATGTCCATATATTTATTAAAATACATGGTAATCAAATATCTAAGCTTTTGCATGTAACTTACGTTGCATCTTTTTCTATATCAAGTTGTTATTGGTTTTTTAGAGGACGTCAACTGTATTTTACGAATGTCAACATTTTAATGTATCACTGCTGCGTTTTTGCGGGAGACTGTTAGCTGAAAGTCAAAATAAAGAATACTAGGAAAATAAGTGCTTTGAGATAACAAGTGGCTTTTGTTTGTATAAGTTCATGAGATATCATAGTTCTTTAGATACCAGATATTGCCGTTTTAAATGAAAATTTTGAAATATTAGTCACTATTTGTTTTTCAAATGTCGGATGTTCATCCTACCGCTAGGGACGGGTTTCAAAAGGTGAGTACAATAATTTATAGATCAGCGATCATTTTGTCTGTGCCTGCGATGGCATGAAACAGTTGTTGAGTCTCATTACGAAGTGTTTTTAACCGTCTGAGGTAGACCAATTTATCTTTCATAAAGCTGCATTGGCAAAACCTTCTTCGAGAAAATAATAATAATTGGAAACAAATATTGGTTATGCCATATAAATCAACTACTGATAGCACACTGAGAAACTTTCGATATAAATACATCCAGAGAATCATAGCTACAAATTAACATCTTTTTAAGTGCAACCTATCCAACACAAACCTATGTGATATGTGTAGTGAACATATTGAAACAATAGAACATCTTTTCCGGGAGTGTAAACATATTCAATCTCTATGGAATCAATTGACAACCTTTCTAGAGAAACAACAATTGAATGTAAAACTATCCTCTTAGACATCAGTTTAGGGGTAAATACCTTCAAAATACAAAAGGTTAATAATTCTGTGAATTACATAATTATATTAATGAAATATTTTATATTCATCATGAAATACAGAAAACAAAAACCTGCAATGAACTGTTTCATCAATTATTTAAAACTGAAGATTCAAATTGAAAAAGAAATTGCCCTAAACACTTCATATATTTGAATAAAAATGGAAACATATTAAACTTTCATAAACAAGTCCAGTATGCTTTCTTCTCACTTTATGAAACTCATCATTATTCATAACTATTTAGTTTTTCTTTACAACCAACCAAAAAAATAAATACATATTAACCTTTTTTTATCAAAAAGAAACCACAAAAAGTATATATTAGCATATATTGTATAACATGTTTGAACATTATTGCTGCTACATGGTATCATTTTGTCCTTTGATCATACACATGTATACATAGTATGTCTTTTATTGAATAAAAAAAAGATGCATTGTGTTGAAGAGCAACTCTAAAGTGCTCATTTTCATTTAAAAAATAACAGAAAACAAAAAAAATCGAAGAAAAATGAAGGACTGTCATTTGTAAAAATGTGGGCTACCTGTATGATTAAGAATAAGTCAAACATATATTTGGTAACTTAAGTGGTGTTTATGTTTATGTTGCTGAACAACTTTTAATGCTATTTAAACAGGAAAGTTGACCATGTTGTTCTGTCACTATACACCGACATTACATTCAGAGTACTCAAGCGCACTTGCCAAGTCTGGTCACGAACTACGCTGTCCGCTATATAGTTATGCAAGGAGTTGTGGTCTCATTTACTAATAGCAAAGCTTCTTACCAGACTACGTATGCACAACCTGGGCCAATATTCACCAACAATTCTTTAGCAATTCTTAGACTTAGGAATAAAGAAAATTCTTAAGTCTAAGAAAAATTTCTCAAGTCTTATTCACCAACTCAATTTGCTAAAGAAAATTCTTAAGAATAAAGAATTTTTTTAAAATTCTAAGAATGCTTCGGGGCATTCTTATAATAATTCTTTAAGCTTCCAAGATGGCCGATCGCGTTATGCGTTACGCCAATATCTTGTTTGAAAACGTCGAAAATGTCCCGCGTAGAAGATTGTTTGACAGAGAAAATCCTCTAGACGGTTTGTCGGAAATTGAGGTTTATAGGAGATACCGATTTTTTTCCGGCAACTGTACTGACCTTATTAAATTTGGTCCCCGATTCTCTGGACTTCGGAACGCTGAGGAATTCTCCTCTCCTGCCGATCCAGCAGCTATGCATATTTCTACGTGCCATGGCGACTGGATCCTTCCAACTCGTCTTCGGAGACACTGTTTGGGTCAGTCAGTCATCGGTATCAAGATGCTGCCGACGAGTTGGACGAGCAATAGCTCGACTAGCTCGCCGTTACATACGGTTTCCTGACAGGGAAGGGTGCAAAACTCTGAAATCCAAATTTCAGTCCATTGCTGGTGAGTGCCAGATTTGTGTTTGTGTAAATGACCTTGACTGAGAAAAAATATCCAAGGGAAATCATTCACTTACACTTCATTTTTGTGGGGGCATTGTCGTCGTTATTGTCTGGGGCTATTTTGGCCCTATAATGCACAAGACTCATTGTTTGTATGAGTTGACGCAACAGCAGGTCATATTTTATTTGTGAAAATGCAAATCTTGCATGTTTATAGTTTTAATGGTTCCAATGTTATTTTTAGGGTTCCCACTATGACCTCCATAGGCCATCCTACACTGATGAAATCGTGAAGTACATAATCAGCAGGCTACTTCACACCAATAATGATGGTTCTATTGTATCATGATACATGTGTTTATAAATAATTATTAAGAATGAAAATAATGTATTATGCATTAGGGAAATTATTGCATAGCCAATATCTATGTGCGCTCTGTATTATCAAGTAATCATAAATGTAGCTAACACACGAAATATTTTCAATATAAACAGTAAGGACCCTTGAGCATTTAAAATCTTTTAAATGAAGAACTGTTTTTGCTTATGTTAGCGATTAAACCATGTCGTTTAGTGGTTATTTTGGGGAGCCATAGCTGAAGGGGGATATATTGGACATCGCGATATATCGGATAGCGGTATATTGGAGTTGCAGTATAGTAATAATGCATTAAAAATGTCATTATGATTTATCAATTTTATCCTTGTCAAATACCCACGTGTATGCTATTGCATTCCATAATTATAATCATAAATGTAGTTTATGGAATCAATCAACACTGAAGTTACCAGTTCAGATATTTTTGTTAAGTATTTATAATACATTAGTAAAACTAAATAACAAATAATTTCCAAGTTAAGGTTTTCGGAATCTGTCAGATTAAAAATTAGATTTTTGCTTCTTGATTGTCGTTTTTTTTCAAGTGAGAAATAGCTCAGATTGTATGAGCCTCGCTCTGTGAAAACAGTATTTAATTCCTGTGGGTAAACTCTGAACAGGTTTAACAGGGATGTCACTTTTCACACAAACTAGATGTTTCCACAGAAGATGATTTCTTGAAAAGGAAAAATACAATAAATGTGCAAAGTATCTTACCTGATTAACATGCACAGGCTTTAAGGCTGGTTGCCCCAGAGCAATTTTCATATTGAATATTGAAAATGTTTCCAGATGTCTTGTTCACAGTCCTTAAGCTGGGGGCAGGGACGGGTCTCTTTACAACGAAAATGCTTCAACATCTTCCTCATGTAAGTCATATGAGCCTCTTTCTGGAAAACATGGGCTTTATGCATGTGCTTTAAATGCCATATCAGATTAGCCTGTGTAGTCATCACAGACTAATCAGGGATGACATTCCGTCTAAACTGGATTTTCGCTAAGAAGAGACGTCCATTAAACAAAAAAAACATTCATGCGGAAAGTGTTGTTCCTGATTAGCCTGAGTGGACTTCACACGCTAATCACGGACGACAACTAACACACATTGATTAAGCCCAGTTTTCATACCTCTATGTCACCATTTTAAAAGGAATTAATAAAAAACACTGTCCCTTGCATTTTTAGCGAGAATGAATATGATTTTATTTTTTTTACATGTCATTGATGTCGAGAGTACTTGAGCTTAATAAGTGTTTGTAATGGTTTTTTTGCTGTTTGTGTTGCTTGTGTGTGTGTGTAAAATATATAATTTCTTAGTATCTAAAATGTTTGCATGTGTAGAATTAAGTATGAAATGCACTTATGGAATAAAGTTAGAAAATATTTATGTTTATTGATCATCCACTAGTGTTTGCCTTATATTAATTTTGTGTAAGCTTACTTACGAAATATGAGTCATTTTGCACTAAACAGTGGTATTACGTTAAGGTCAATATTTCGAAAACTAACAATGATAGAAACCTATTTTTTGCATTTGGTTTTTAAAAGAAACTGGAAATAAAATATATAAAACCTGAGCAACTTTTACAAATTTGGCTAATTTAATAAGTTCAAATGTATTCCTTGTATTCAACAATTGTTGGACTTTATAAACATAAGACTTAATATAATAACATTTCTTTAGGTAGTTTCTTCTATTAACAATGTATAAAGGACATTTACAAACAAAATGAAACTCCTCTTCGACATCTAATTCGTTACAACAAAGTCAGTAACGTTCGTTTCGTGTTATATTTTGACCAGCATATCTTCCATTTTGAATTCTAAGTGGCAGACTCGAAGTTCGAAGATTTGTGACGAAGTGTCTTCGTGATTAAGGTAATAAATCTAAATAATTTTCATAAACAAACATAGACTTAAGCACACGGTTCATATCTAAAATATTGCTATTTTCAACATATCGAAACCACTGCTTTAAGGAGTATAAGCGATACATGTTTTGGACCTCCAAATAGTAATAAGGTGTTTCTAATTTTATAACAAGATGTTATTTTATGCAGCATTTTATTAGCGTATCAATACAATTCGTAAATATTCTTTTCATTATATATGCCGTTGTAACATAATCCCGAATATAGAAAAAGGTACAACTTTACATAGATAAAATTAAAACAACAAAAGCCGCTCCCATAGACCGGAACCGTGTCTTTGTTAAACTAGAGCTCTATCTGCCGCGTTTGCTATACCACAGGCACTTTGACAGAGAGTACATCCCCCTCATTGATTTATATTTCCAGAGAACTTTGATTCAATGCACTTGATAATGTTCGACGTATGCTACTGACGAGCCCAACGGATGATCTCAATGAAGACTACGGTTAGAAAAACAATCTGAACTCAATTTACCAGTAAACATGTATTCCCCTTACATATTTGTTGTGCGGGGGATAAATACAGACTTTTTTCTTAAATGTTGAATACAATACTTTTATCATAGTGCATGCAAATTTGCTTGATATTATAATATACTTTCTGAATATACACACATTTCATCTATATGCCATTATCCAAATAATGAAGTGTAGGAACAGTTAAATTGGTTATTGAATTCAATCGCAACTAAATCAATGTTATCGTTACAACGGCCAGACAGCAGACTTGTTCCAGACACAGGATTTAAAGAATAACTTCGAACTCAGTCATATGCTGAGATAATGAACGGAGAATAGCAACGATAGGTGTTACTGCTTAAACAGTGTCGTTAAGTTAAAGCAAATGCATTTTCGAAGCAACACTTTTATCCTGAATACAGTGGTGCATAAACATACACAGGTGCTCGAGACATCAGACATCTATAAAATACAGGCGTAACGTAGAGCATAGTTATCGTTGATCCTCTATTTATCACAAGCTATGTTAACCCGGCCACTTTAATTCATACATAACGCACAATTCTGACGTAGGGTCATGCAATGATGTGAACAAATGTCCCACGTACAATTTGAATCTTCAATTTTAAACGAGTTAATATCATTAATACTGGTTCTTAGACTTTAAATATTATATATTCTATTTTATGAAAATTTAGTGAAATAGTTAAGGGTCGTTTTTTAATCAACCGCATTAGTAAGACCTGTCATTTCAAGCCGCGTTTCGCGGACATACCATCAGTGTCCAGGGAAATCTAAATTGTATTACAAAATCCCGTTATACGAGGGCGAACATTTATTGCCTACGAAACGGCGTCGTCTTAGATTTATCACTGCACAGTCTGAAATACGTATTGAATAATCTTTGGCAAGAACATGACTGTACATTACTAGAAACGTAGAAACGTTGTGTTTTTAAACAAACGGTGTAACTTTTTATATTTATAATTTCGCATTTCTGTGATCAGACATCTATTTACAAAAGAGATAAAGAGCGAGAAGAATTAAGTAAGAAAGTAGAATGGTAAACAACAGGTAGGCAAGAGAATTTATAGATAGGATAAGTTTATTCCAATAAAGTCAATTAACATTTCCTTTATAAAATAGAATTTCGCCTACGGTTCTTTTAGATGGATTATTTACAAACTCGAATTATTAAATGGGCAAACGACGTATCCCGGGAAGTGGTTCTCTCTGAAGTCATGTGGGTGGTTTTCATCGATAAATTACCAATTTTATGAATACAAAATGTGACAATCTGATGATGGCATTTTCCATGGTGCTAACTTCGCAAGTGAGCTTAAAATTATAATATACAAGAAATGTTAAACAGCAATATTTGAAACTATTAAACATTATAATAAAACGCCAAGATTGGACCCGATGCTTACAAATAGATTTTAACATAGACGAATGGCTGGGTCAAGACATCCACAAACTCTACGAAAACAACAGCAGCGCACAACTTCTCAATGGGCAAAAGGGGGACTTCTTCAGGACATCAGTGTGCATCCGTAAAGGTTGTCTGCTCCCCCAGTCCTGTGTTACCTTTTAAAAAAAAAAACCACCACTCCATTTGTGGAAGACTAATCTTCAACATAAGATTCGCTGATGACATTCACTCATAGGTGGCACGTGCAGTGGACTTCATTATCTCATCAACATAATATATGAAATCGCAAAAGCATATGGGATGGAGGTCATCAAAGAGAAGTCATGGTGAAAAGCACGATCAACAGAAGTGCAGACACCGCCATAAACGGCGAATAGCTGGAAGAAGGGACATGCTTCAAGTGCTTGGGGGGTAACCCTATTCATCGATGGGACCAGTACCGCTAAGGTCATTATAAGAATTGCCATTGCGACCATAGCGATTGCCAGACTGAGCAGGTTTTGGACAAGCAACTCCATAAGATTCAAAAACAAGAACATACTCCACACGTCCCTTGTAGTCTTTATCCTATCGAGCGGCTGCGAGACCTGGACCCTTCATAGGGACTCACATCACAGGGTAAGGCCTATGAACACAAGTGTATCCGAAGACTTTAACGCATCTCCTACATGGAGCACAAGACTAACGAGTACGTCCGGTATTTGACTGCACATCATTTTAGCCAACAAGAGCCCCTATTGGCGACCTTCAAGCGACGAAGGCTGGCTTAGTTTAAACACATCACCAGGTATGACCCTCAGTGCAGGTCTTCACGGTTCGCTAGAGGGAGGTCGCTGTTGAGGTTTTTATACTCTTAAGTATGCACAAGCTATGTGCTGACGTTATGCCATTTGTGAATATAAGTGTTAAAGAACTCATATTTGAATCCATCATATATTTTTTTACCGTTTTCCAAATAATGTTGTTGTCTGGGTTCCGTATATTTCACTTATCTAAAGCTACTTTACAGTGAACGACTATCTCTATCGATTCATGACATCGCATGCAAGTATCGAACATCAAATTACAGTTCTGTTGTTTAAAAATGTCATAACAGTTTTAAGACATTGTTACGCAAAGTAACCTTATGTTACAATTCTGCATATTGCATGTAATAATCAAAGTTTAAACACGACTTTCAATCACGCGCACAGTATTGCATAACACGAAAAAACGTTGCCATTAATAAGCAATAAATGTCGCCTTGCTCTCGAAAACGTCGTTATCCGCAATTTTATTCAAACTGACTAAAATTATTGAATAGAGAAACGCTGCAATTTAATTACAATTAAAGACAAACACAGCATCAAATATATAGTGCACTTTATTGATAATATTGCCAATGCCCAGTGAACGGTTTACTAGTTACACATTGCGATCTCGGATAATTTGCTTATAATTATTTAATTATAATTATACTTCAATTAGGACGCCGTACATTCAAAGTTACGCATAACTTACGTTTCACGTATGTGATTAGAGTTGGATTTTTTTAAATTTCAAACCTTTCCGGCTTGTATACATGCATCAATGTCTGCAACAATAAATTGTATATCAAAACAAGGAATCCAGTGTCATGTCAACTGAATCTTCTATTTGGTTTGTACAACATGCTCTTAAAACTCAAGAAAAAGGTAACAATCGATAGATGTTATTTAGAACTAAATAAACTATGAGCAATATTAACTTAACAATTTTTGGGTATAAAACACAAATCACATTCATCAAATTGTAGTTCAGAGTTTGAAGTTAACAGGCATTGATATTAAAGAACGACTTAACATGGTTATTGAATAAACTACATATTTGGTAATATGGCAATTCTAAGACCACACTTAACATCTGTATTTGTTTAAAAGTTTACATTTATTCTTTATTGAATGAGCTGTTGTTGTTGTTTTGTTCAGTTTAAGTATATAGCGACATACTAATTAAACTACATACGCATTATTAGTTGAATATTGGCAAAGATCTTTCGGGGAAATTTTCCTTAAATACACATTCCATTTTCAGTTTAACTGATTTTGTATGTGGGTTTTATAGCAAGTTAGATATATGTCTACTAATATATATGTCCACAAAATAAATGTAAAAAGGACAACCTTCGCAGAAAGCATACTATTAGTATTTATCGGTTGATGTCTTGACCACATAATCAGTCATTCGTTGGGTATATTAGTTGATAGCGATATGTTGACCACATAATCAGTCATTCGTTGGGTATATTAGTTGATAGCGATATGTTGACCACATAATCAGTCATTCGTTGGGTATATTAGTTGATAGCGATATGTTGACCACATAATCAGTCATTCGTTGGGTATATTAGTTGATAGCGATATGTTGACCACATAATCAGTCATTCGTTGGGTATATTAGTTGATAGCGATATGTTGACCACATAATCAGTCATTCGTTGGGTATATTAGTTGATAGCGATATGTTGACCACATAATCAGTCATTCGTTGGGTATATTAGTTGATAGCGATGTGTTGACCACATAATCAGTCATTCGTTGGGTATATTAGTTGATAGCGATGTGTTGACCACATAATCAGTCATTCGTTGGGTATATTAGTTGATAGCGATATGTTGACCACATAATCAGTCATTCGTTGGGTATATTAGTTGATAGCGATATGTTGACCACATAATCAGTCATTCGTTGGGTATATCATCAAAGTAGTCTTAGGAAGTACATTGTCCTTTTATTTTAATACATTATACTTCACACATAGGCTTTCGCAAACTTGGTTTTCTTAATGAATGACATATATTAAAATCTTAATTGTTTTTAAGATAATAACACATGAATACAATTGAAGATAATGACAAACTTGATCAAAACATCGGGCTAAAACAACAATTTTCTTCAGATCTATCTAATATATCTCAGCAAAATTCCTGAGGGAAAGCGTTGCGCAGCGTCAATGTCCATTGTTAACATATGTTATGATTTTTAAAATATGTATTCATTTTGCATTTGTATATAAATCTAAAGTTTGTCTTTAATCATAGTTACGTATAGTTTCCAATAGTTTGGTTTTAGTGCTTGAGACCATTCATTTTTAGGCACGCATGGTTTATCAGGTCTCTCTTATGAAAGCATTTCATATTGTTATATTTATTTATGTATGAAATAAATCCCCTCTCTTTTATAAATGCCTTTCTTCCAAATATGTGAAGTTATTCATTCCTATACACTCATCAAATATAGTAAGGCATAAACATTAAACTTTTTCTTATTTGTAGGAATACAATATATGTCTACTTGAAACATACGAGAAATTCGTGGCACTTTTCCCAGAAGTTTTTTTTGTAAACAAAATTGGTGCTTTTCTCATGAGAATTTTTAAGCTTTTGATATAGTTTGCAAATGTATCTACTTATGTACACTTCCAGAATATGTATATTTACTCTCTTATAATATATAATGAACGAATGAACGAATGAATGACTGCAATAACGTGTGAATGAATGAATGAATTAAGTAATTAAGTAATTAATCAATTCAAGAATGAATGAATGAATGAATGTATTTTGAAGAAAAAGAGCATTGATAAATCATGCATGTCTTCAAAGAACACAAATATAATAGACAATGGGAAAATATCGAGATTGAACAGCCTGGAGAGACAATGCGTCAAAACAACGCCAGTAAATCTTGACTTTATTCTATTACGGTCTGACAAAGTTTGGACGATGTTAATGATTAATGGATTTATTCCACTCCATTACGTTCTGCATATTGAAATATTTGACAACAATGTTCTGTATTATTATCTATTTGATATTTTATAATATAATCGGGTTACCCAACACGTTAGATGCGCCCATGGTTAACACGATATTGGAAAAATGTATCGTATATAGAACGAGTAATTGAAAACGCGAATGAAGTGGTTTTGCCGGCATTTGATTGTGTGTTTCCCATGTCATTTTATCGGCCTTGATTTTACTTAATATATACAACCGAATACATAAAAGGTTGCCTTTCAAAAGTTAAAAATAAATATATTTGCAAAAATAACACATGATTTCGTGTATTCATATCCGTTTTACTGTTATCGTATTTGCAAATAACATGATACAGTGTATTCCTATCCGTTTTTCTGTTATCGTATTTGCAAATAACATGACACAGTATAATCCTATCCGTTTTTCTGTTATCGTGTTTGCAAAAAACATGACACAGTGTATACCTATCCGTTTGTCTGTAATCGTATTTGCAAATAACATGACCCAGTGTATTCCTTTCCGTTTTTCTGTTATCGTGTCTGCAAATAACATGACACAGTGTATTTCTATCCGTTTGTCTGTAATCGTATTTGCAAATAACGTGACAAAGTGTATTCCTATCCGTTTTTCTGTTATCGTATTTGCAAATAACATGATACAGTGTGTTCATATCCGTTTATCTGTTATCGTTTTCGCAAATAACATGACACAGTATATTCCTATCTGTTTGTCTGTAATCGTATTTGCAAAAAACAAGACACACTGTATACTTGTCCGTTTTTTCTGTTATCGTTGACGCAATTTCGAGATACGGTAAACGTTTTAGGGTAAACCATATTAAATGATAAACTATTCCATATTTATTTGAAACCAACATTCACCGTTCAACGTTTGGCGTCTTTTGTATTGTCATTTCCGTTGTTTTTTATGCCACCGGTAGGGTGGCATATAGCAGTTGAATTGTCCGTCATTCCGTCTGTCTGTCAGTCTGTGCGTCCGTCCGAAAGCTTTAACATTGGACCTAACTTTTGAAATATTAAAGATAGCAACTTGATACTAGGCATGCATGTGTATCACATGGAGCTGCACATTTTGAGTGGTAACAGGTCAAGTTCAAGGACAACCTTCAAGGACAAAGGTCAAATATATGGCTTCAAAGCGGCGCAGTAGGTGGCATTGTGTTTCTGACAAACACATCTCTTGTTGCATGCTGCTTGTTGAGGTCTTGTTTCTTAGTTGTTCTTGAAGCGTCCTTTCAACTTTGCTAATCATCTGTCAAGCTTAACCTCAGTCAGTTTTGACGTCTCTCTTGCGTTCGTATATTGTTTTATAATGATCGAATATATTTGTTTTTAACCATCATCATATGTCAGATTTATGATAATTATATTTATTACAACCGCATGAGCATAACGCTCTGTATAAGGTATAATAACATTACCAAAATACGAAAATAGAAATGTCCGCTCATTCAAACTTATGGCGGAACGCCTCATCATGACGTACTCGATTTTGTTTTGTAACATGTGCTTCGCCATCCACAGACAAACGGTCGCGCTCCCTATGCATTATGATTTTGAAAATATCCGTTTATTTGGTTTTATGGCGGAGCCATCATAATAACTTTCTTAACATTTGTTTTGCAAAATGCGCTTCCCTACCCACATCCAAATGGTCGCGCTTGCTATGCAATCATTTCAAAAGACATCACAACGATATTTGTTGATGCCATTTCTGATTGATTTATGAATTATAGATTGTTGAATACGAAACATATACAGTTTTAAGTTACCTAAAGAGCAATTCTTAATATTCGCCTGCATAGTTTAAATAAATATATAAAGGCAGGCACATTACAGACTTCATGATAATCTTCCAGAAGATTCAGATAATGGGTAACGTATGTCAGTGTCAATCACATCGGCGAGGCTTTGTTTATATTGCTACTGAATGTGTTTCATATTATAGAAAGCTTTTACAGCGTTACTACATGCTAGTTTCTATCCTGGTGTGGGGGTATTTTCGACGGAATAAGGGTTCTATTGATTTATGATCATAAACATGCACAACAATACATACAATCAATGTTGATAATTCAATACAA
The DNA here is from genome assembly GCF_020536995.1 of Dreissena polymorpha. Classification (NCBI taxonomy): domain Eukaryota; kingdom Metazoa; phylum Mollusca; class Bivalvia; order Myida; family Dreissenidae; genus Dreissena; species Dreissena polymorpha. Next base: position 69,667,766 of record NC_068366.1, read on the forward strand.
ATACCATTAAAAGTTTACACAAATACCAACTGTTGACATGTGAAAGTGTGTTTACCTTCGAACAAAATGAAAGTTTCTCACTGCGCATTTTCAATCCCTTGCACGACGGTTACATTACATTCACCTCTGTGTTGGGCTCAGAACGGACTATTGTTATGAAAGCGTCTCATTTATGTCATGATCATTCCAAGCGTTCATCATTGAGGTTACAGAATACTAAACAATCTCTTGCATGACGGTTACATTGCATTCACTGCATTAAAGAAAACCATCTCATACCATGATATCTTATATCAGTTTTAATTCATAATTATAAAATTGATATGTTTTTTTATGTTAAGAAACCAACATACATACACACGTAGAAGCAATTCCTAACGTCACTAAAAAAAATATGTTCAATTGTTTACATTTGTGAAGTGCGTGGAATGATTCCATCTGCGTAAATGGGCAATAAATTAGTTCCAAAGAGTTGCATTAAAACTCGCAAGTTTTTGCACGATTAATCGTACATTTAAAAGTCATATTTCTGAATTTAATGCATGCGATCTTAAATATCCAATCAAATATACGTTGAATGCGTTTGTTCGGTTTTATCTATTTTATAGACAAAATGGAGGGCTGAGCCTTTCGCAGAGTTGTATGTGAGAGCAAGGAACGACAACTCTGCGCGGAGATTGGCGCATTTTCTGTACACAGGGTATTTTCGACGGTCACAATCAACTCAATAATCCAGCACAGAACATTAAGTAAACCTCCCCAGTTTACCCAGTTTAATGCAAGTACATGTTCTTTCAATGTCTGGAATAAATGTTATCATAAGGTTATATCCAATGTTCCTAAAAGGATTATTTTGATAAAAAATCGTTTGTTTGTTTTCCGTCAAGTCATCGTTTGACTAAATTGATCATCGGGGACCTCCTTTATGTCGGATTGGAGTCTGTCGTCGCTGAGCGCGTTCAAAACAATCCCAGTGTATCTTCAAATGTACTTAATTTCTGACAGATTATACACCCGTACCTGAAAGTATCGATACCAAAATTTCCTGACATTTACCTATTACGAACCTGTTAACTTCGATCACGAATTAAAGCCAATTAATCGTGATACAAGGCAATGTCTGGCTGTAAGACAGGTTAACTGCTTAAACTGTATTTATAACATCATTCACTTTCTACATTTATTTGAGTAATACTATTTTAGCAGGTCAATATCCAACAGACGTGATTATTTTTACTTCCCTGATAGAGTCTGACGATACGATTCCAGATTCCGTTTTCATATAGCATTCTTATACCAATTTAAATTGCATTTACATAAATTTAAATATGATTAAATCTTCAGATTACACCTCAGCTACACAATGACACACTGATTAATATTTATTAAAGGTATACCTCATGTACACGGATTTGTTGGTCGTTCTCTTCTTATAACTTAGGTACACGGATTTGTTTGTTTGTCGTTCTCTTTTTATCTATTTGCAAAATTAAGCAGACGTTTTGTAATACCAACTGTTATTGCACTCAAATTATCTGTACAGTTTACGATTCTGATACTTGCATACCTTTTAACAAGTTAATTCCCTTGGATGATGAAGGTCAGTGCTTATTGCTCGTAAAGATTTATTATTGTATATTGCGTAATTAATTCAAATGTGTTGAAAGCTCTACATTTCATACACGTGTGATGTATGTCGTCTATTATTGCTCGAGCTATTGGTTTAAAAAACGTATCGAATTATGAAAACGTTTGATTAAGTCTGCATTTCTATCACATGCATAGACTTTTAAATTGGCAAAAATGCATGCGCATGTTTTTGTTTTTGTTTTGTTTGTAAAGTGCTTAACGATGTCAATACTTAAACAAGTGAGCTAGTATGTCATGTGATAAAATTTGTCGCTTACAATAATTACCAGGTATGTGCTCGCATTATATAAACGTCTGCCGACCAGAAACAAAATATCTAAAATGTAAATCACTCTGTCTTTCTATCTGCATGGTCTTTCTCAAAAAGATTAAAAACAAATGAAAGCAGAGGGCATGTCTATTCGGGAGCTCCGAACTGGATGTGTAGTACGAATTCATTTATACACGCTTGAACAATCTTGATGTCGGAAACTGCTGCCAACACCGAAAAAATGAGGTTTTCTCTGTGTTCGATAAATTCGATAACTTCAAGTCAATGTAGCTTTTAATTCAAAGGCCTACGTATTTTGTAACAAAATTAATATGCATAATTATATGTTTGTTTTTGTTTTTGGACCAATTATGTGATGAGCATCTTCTTTTTTTAAATAAATAAAATAATATTTTCCTTATACCATTAACTGGTGAATGAATACATTACTGAGAATCATTTAGGTTACAATATACTAAATCATTTTGGTGTTCAATTCCATACCCTCTAAAGAATGCAACGTAATTTATTTGAAGACACAATTCTCTGTACGGGCACTTGCCATGACTTTCTTTTTGAATATTTCTGTGTGCATGTGGTAGGGAAAACATTGCTGGATACTACAAATTCAGTGTTTTGCTTATAGGTTGGAGACTACTGGAGATTTTGACAGATGGCGAGAAACCCTCATCAACTGGAGATCAGCCGGTAAAAAGGTGGCCTTAAAACAGTGACCGTTGATTCGCGTCGAGTTCTTTCTTACATACTGGATGACCTATCTTTTTATTGTTGAAATACATTCGGCTTGGCATGCTCTTTAAGAAAAGGTATGGGTATGGGGGTGTCTACGCGCAAAAGTTTGACTTTATTTTTCGTTGAAGTTGTCGGTTTTACATTGAATTTGTTAAGGAAATCTTTTGGTATATTGTGACCTTAATGAAAAAAACGTTACAAGCTCAAATTGACTTTTATGCGGATATCTCAATACAATTGTTATATATAAAAGGGTAATAAAAGTACAAGGGACGTATAAAACACATCTTAGACTACACGATGGTTATGGAAATACTACCATGTTTGTAAGCATTGAGCTTTATTAGACATACAACAAAGAACTAGTGCACACTGTTCGTGGTTTGCATTTCCGCCCATACATTCGAAATGCATGCCGAAGAGCAGTTTGAAAATATCCGAGGTTACAATCAACGTTATTATGTAAATCTCTCACTCACATTTCACCATCGAATCACGCAATTGAATGTGTCCAACACGCATTGAAGTGTAAATTCTTACGATCCTGCAAAATTATATGAATTAGCTATTTGCTTTCAATTCAATTATTTTATCCGCATGCCCGTTAATTAGTTTAAGTTAGTTTCCGTCCTCTTAACAACATGTTGTTGGCCATATTTGGCATGTTTAATCACTAATCAGAAGATACAAGGATTTAAAAAATCGACGCATTCCGGAGACATTTTTTGTGGTAATCCTTCATATATTTCGATATATGCACATTGACAGAATTAATGCATTAAATACACTCTCAGTTGACTAGCATATATATTTTCAAGATAAGCATTATAACCTATGTTTTGGAGGAATCGGGTCCAGATTTCAACTTGCCATAGATTGTGTCAATGAAAACATTCTGACCTAGTTAAATCAAGATTGAATCTTAACAGGCACTTGAAGAGGGATTTATATGTATATATATGTTCCTAAATATGAGGAATAAATTCAAGCGCTTCAACATTGCACTCGTCAGGAGCACTGAAACACTGTTGTAGTTGTAATTATGTCGAAACAAATAGTTATTCAGAGTTTGTAGGACGACTTTTTCCACTCCGGCTGAACTACGTTACAATGAGAGGTGCGTCTGTTTGACAACGCGATACGGCGTCATAACTACAACGGTTACGGCGTCTTTCCACAGTTTGTTGACGATACGGTACGTTGTTAAAATAAATGATAAATAACGGTAGTTTTGAATAGTTTTTGATGTGTAAGCCAATGTTTATTTAAATACGGATATTGTGTTTCTCTTTCATAGCTTGCCATGTAATTTATTCCTATGTTATCTATAAAATTGAAGTTTTACAGACCTGTATAGACAACTCATAAAATCATTGGAATATAATTCAAAGTCTGACATTAAACAGATAAAAATGCAAACAAACGTAAGCAAGAAAGAATATTGAATCAATCTTATCAAGATATGTCTCAAAATTGACTGCATATAAGTGCTACGGCGTCTTACAGAGTGTTACAGTGCATTTACAACAACGTGTTTAAGATTACGGTATAGTATCGACGGGTACTAAAGGTTTCGGTAAATAACAAGTTCGGTAAATTGTATTTATATAGTAAATGTTGTGGAGGTTTCGGTAAAATGGATCTTTATCGATGCATACCTACAATGAGGTGTTAATGACACCTATTATTAACTTACATCAGGGGCATATATTTGCAAACTGGTGATTAATTTTTAATTGATTAATTAATGCAATGCTACAGTAAAGAATTTAGGGGCATGAATGAGATACCACTGAACTTTTTAAAAATAATAATTTTAGGTACCAAACAAAAAAACGTAGATTGAATTTAAGATGTAACTTTATTGAACGTAAATTTACGATTTAAAAAATCAATACTAAATTTTGTAAAGATTTGGTGCATTCAGTTAAAGTTTCTTTTACATTATTTACAGTAATTGAGGTGAATAGTTACTGAGCAATTATGGTAATGTCGTACTCAATTTTTTCAATTGAAGGAATGCACTTTGTACAAATTGTGCATGAAAGAAAATAAACTCATGATATGTTTTTCTTTTATTTAAATTGTATTCATATATATATATACATTTACATAATTTACAACATGCAATATATAACAGTGAAGAAACATTTAAATAATATCAGTCAATTTTTATTATTTCATTTTATTTTTATACATATATACATTTACATAATTTACAACATGCAATATATAACAGTGAAGAAACATTTAAAAAATTATCAGTTAGTCATATAAGAATATTTTAAATTTAATATAATATTTGCATTTTAAGAACATTTACATAATTTGTAATACATACACTAGCACACTACAAGCAGATTTTAAACATACAAGTACATTAGAAACTTACCACATTATTCACTGTCACACAGATTTCAGTTCAATATCATTTAACAGTTCATTCGTCATCGTCAAAAGTATGGTGCACCGCTGATGGTCCAAGGGCGTTGATGTGACTGATGGTCCTCAGTAGGTCTTTTGTCGACAGTTTTTCCTCTTCATAATCGCCCCAAGCTTGGTTAAGTCGCCCATGTATTTCCACAAATTTCTTCCTCCTGATCTTAAAGATTGCACCTAGAGTTTGTATTATACGAACAACTGGGGCATGAGAACAGATCTACCTTCTGTTTTGTGGCAATAGGCGTCGATGTTCACGGTGCAATCAATGACGACCTCCATACTCACGTCCAAAATGCTACTATCGTGTAACGAAATCACCATGGTTGTAAATTTAACTTCCTGCAGGCACTGTAACGCTGTAAAAAAGAAACCGTAGCATGTCTTAGTTGTAAGAGAAAATACCGTAAAATGTACACGGAGTTGACATGCTACAACTATTTTGCAAAATCGGATAGAAATCACCCGTAATCGTATACACATGTTTGTAAAAGAGTTAACTTGATACAAATCATTGAAAATATTAATCGTTACTGAAACTGCAAGCCAGAAACAACGAATTAATTGGATGTTCTATGTTTTGAGCTTTAACTTCTTTCTTTTATCATGATTTCACGCTAGAAAATGTCTCGATAGCTCAGGTAGCGAGTAAAGAAACATAAATAATTTTCAGTTCTGTGCGTTACGGAGTATAGCACAGAACGTATGTCTAAACATAACGCACCGCACAAAACAGGTATATGTGCGGTTCGTTCATGCGTGTGGTTGTCACGTGAGTGATGGTCACTCAGGTGGACATAGGCTGGAATTTGCACGGGGTGTTCATTGTTTGATCAGTTCTACGCTAGACTTCGATCAGTAAACTTGTGTTCGTGTACAAATCCTACATCGTGTTGTCGACTTTAGAAGAACAAAGGATATCCATGCTGCAAGATTTGGAACGCATCAAAGAAAAGATAAGTGCTAAAAGAAACGTTAATCTGTTAAATCCGTTATACTGAATCTCGAGCATAGTATCGAGTGTTACGAAGTAGTAACAGAGTTGAAACGATGTATATTTCAAGTAACAATTTCAGCACAAGAGAAAGAAGATCAATTTACAAATAGAAATATTGATGGCAAGTGACCAAAAATTCACAGGTCATTAATGGTAGAACACGACAAAATCTTTCGAACTTATTGGGGAATAAATTGCTATTCTTTGTGGTGTTGTATACATTCTATATGTATATGTGTAAATGTTTTACATGTCTGATGACGTAATGTTATTTGCAGAAAAATACAAGGTAGAGGCGATGGCATATAAAAAGGCGGAAACATAACGCCGCGCGGGGCTCTTGACAGGTCATATCAGAAGCCGGAAGCTTCATCTAACATCGCAACACAAGGGGCTGAAACTCTATTACCATTGAGACGTACATGACTATGTTTCGCATGTGGCGAACCGGGTCATCGGAAAGGAGCAGCTGGATGTTCAGCAAACAGCTCGACCAATAAGTTAAGTTAATTATGTATAGAACCCCGTTATCAGAAAATGGGTAGTTTCGTGTTCGTCGGAAAACGTAACGTACAGAAAGTTCCTAAAGTCGAACGTGATCAAAAGGATCCAAGTATAGTTCGCCGGTAAGTTGAAGGAAGGCCCACGCGGTTAAGTATCAGAAGACTACTGATAGTAAGTACATTTTCGATGTAGTAAATGGCGGTTATAAGTTTATTTTTTCCGTCGGAAAACGGTAACGTACAAAAAGATCTGTCTCAATGTATCAAAAGGATCTTAGTATAAAACTGGATCAAAAGGATCATAGTATAGAAAATTGATGCTAGAAGCTCGCCGGTAAAAAAGAACAAAAGCCCATGTAGCCAAGCTGTAGCAGGCTACGGATGGTTGTTATATTTTAGATGTAGTAAATTGCGGTTATATGTTTCCTTTTCCGTCGGAAAACGGTAACGTACAGAAAGAGATATAAGGAGCAATTGATCAAAAGGATCATAGTATAGAAATTTATCAAAAAAGAAAAAATTCATAGAATAAAAAATAAAAATTGTTACCGGAAGTTTGTCGGTAAGTAGACTGAAAACCGACGTGACATTTATCATGTTTTTAATACGCCCGTTAATACGTTTATAGTCGTATTTAATAAGAATGGGAGGCCTCGATATATTTAAAATTATTATTTATTTATTTGTTCTACTTTCGATATTAGAGGAGCGTATCATGATATTGATACATTCACGAACGGTGTGGTTTGAGCTATCAAGAGAATAGCAGGCAGTGTTAGGTTGTTATAAGCTTATATTTGGCACGATAACGGCCGATCATATATTTACTAAAACTCGTTAAAACTAAAATGAGGTGTACTAGCATTCTTACGTCAAATTGACTTAAAATAGTTATTTGCTTTTGTGATGATGGCATACATCACAGTGTAGAATATGAAAAAACATTATATGCTAGTGACTAGACGAGTTTGGATGTTAACTGGCTGGAGAAACAGTATTTTGATTTCTTCTCAGAGAGTAGAATGGCTCGGGCATGTGATCGACATGCATAAAATGTAGTTTTTCATAATTAAAAAATGAGTAGCTAGTCTAGAAAAAATTATTGATTCGATGTTCTTTATAATTTATCAAACGAAAGAAAAAGTAGTACCAAAAGATAAATTAATAGCTAGTCTTGTAGGGCAGATAATTTCCTTCAGAGTGTGATTGTAAATAAAGTTTGGTGATAACAATGCATATATACAATTGCATAAATACCAGAGCTATTTGGAAAGCTCCCCTTATTGTAACGTTGCAAGCTATTTCCAAACTTAGATTATGGAAAGAAAGCACTAGGCAGTTAATCAACGGTGGAAAAGATTACAAACACAATCAGTTGTTTTTGTGTAATATATTTGCTGATGCAAGTACCACAAGTTATGGTTTATGGAGGTTTTAAAAAAAAGTTGTAGCTTTAATGTAGATATAGGAGAAATGACTGTCAAGCTAACGATTTTCATAAAAATAAAAAAGCAAATTTATTCTCAATTTGTTTTATTCCATTGACGAAGAGAGTAAAGGTATGTACTGGTGGTCTTTGAGACCCGAAAATGAGAAAATTGGAATGTACATGATCTTAATAAAAAGAGCAACCTGTTCCCGGAAGTGAACAGATTATTGACGAAAAGAGAAAAGTTATTCCTGGAAGTGATTACTATATTACACTGTTAAAATCAAGGAGGTACACTGCCAGTGTTTCTATAAACGAAACAGGTAATGCATATTGTGATTTAATATGAAGTCAATACATTAAGCCACCGGAAGTTGGTTTTCAAGATAAACCGGATAAGTATTCCGTCGTTCAACATGACGTAAATAAAATTTCTTATGATCAAGAAAATGCCTTGCATACGGCTAGAAAAGGTATGTTATTGCTCCCGAAAGTGAGCAGAAAGAGTTTGCTATGGTCCCCGGAAGTGGACATAGAGCCCAGTAGATTGCTCCCGGAAGTGAGCAGAGATGCTCCATGAAGAGAGCAGAGAGTATGCTATAGTCCCCGGATGTTATGTTATATGAAATATTTTAAATGCTTTGCAAAATTCGTACATCAAAGTGTATTCAGACAATAAAATGTAAAATCTATATTATTGAATGGTAGTCAAAAGAAATAGCTTTAGATTTAAATATGTTGTGTGGATACTGGATTCAATGAAAAGAGGCAGTGGGTGCCTTAGTTCAATATGGGGGAAACAATGTAAACTGGTTAGTTCAGAAACTAGGTTGATATCAATCTGTATCAATAAGATGATATCGGAGAAAGCAAAATGCATCCTTGTTGTTCCAAAAAGGGGCAGTTCGCCTTATTGGCTAATGTTGATTTGTCATACGGACATTTTAGAGATATTGTGAAATATTGCAAAAAGTTTGGTAGAGTACTGTATGATTCCAGGTTGTTTTGGTAACACTAGATTATCATTAAATAAGATAGCGTTAAGATGCATATCACAATACAGTTATTGATGTATAGTACATATGTTTAACAGGAAATGTTTTGAGAGGTACTCTGAAGGAGCGATTAGAGGGATCGGGCTTGCATGGGCTTCGAAGAGATTAGATGGCGGACAGAATGGCTAAGTAAATACTTAGAACAATCAAGAGCAGACAATACGGTGAAGAAAAGAATTCTTCATGTGCACATTTCAAATACTGTGAAGAAAATGTAGTCGCCATGCCAGCCTTACATATATCAGTAGTAATGTACATGGCTCAATTGATGGATCGAGGAAATCTAATAACGTTTTTCACATCTGTGTGTTACAGTATTAAATGGATCCATTTTTTAATAGTGTACATGATCCAAAGAAAGATTTAACAGACTATTATAAGAAGCTTCAAAGCGTGTGTGTTTCAAACCATCTCACAAGAAAGATGTATCATGTACATGTGCATTCATTAGAGATGATACAAACATTGTGTTTGTTATAAGGAGATTCCACTGTTTTCATTGATTGATCATTTTGGGGTTATGCATGTACATGTATCATGCATATTAACAAATTAAGTGAGTTTCATTGTAATGACCTACACTTGAAATCTGATCACTTTGTTATTAATGTACGCCATTATAGTACTGGCATGTATACGAATGGTTCGGATATTATAATTGCAAAATGTACAACTACAACTTCACATATGGCGTTTTATTAACAAATATGTAATTAGCAAATTGGTCAGATGAATCAAATGATTTTTTTTCAAACCAGTTTTTGGTTATATATATGTAATTATTTAGACTAGCTAACGCCGAGGGCGTGTTTTAGAGATGTTCGAAGCGACATGTTCGATGGAAGTCTGATAGGGCTTAAGATGGGTACATTGATGATTCTCTAGACAAAAAAGCTTTTTATCACTAGACAATTGAAATTATAATTGATTTGCGGTTCGAATTAAAAACCTTACTAACCTTTGTTTTTGTTCTATCGCAAGCCTTGCCCAATGCAAAACGTGTTGTGTTTTGTGCTTAGTTGTGTGAAGACTTTTCAGTTCTGTGCGTTACGGAGTATAGCACAGAACGTATGTCTAAACATAACGCACCGCACAAAACAGGTATATGTGCGGTTCGTTCATGCGTGTGGTTGTCACGTGAGTGATGGTCACTCAGGTGGACATAGGCGGGAATTTGCACGGGGTGTTCATTGTTTGGTCAGTTCTACGCTAGACTTCGATCAGTAAACTTTTACTTTTTTAAATTCGAACCGCATTAGTAGTAAATTGGCTCAAATGACATGTTATGTTTGTGTTACATAATGTTTAGTTACATGTTAATATTGGTTGTTTTCAGGTTCAGTTTTCCAGAGTTATTTTACATTGGGCTTCTGATGAGTTTTTATCTCTGGTTTTTACCCTGGCCTTGAAAATACCAATTAAGGACACAATACTAGACGTGATGTATACACATTATAGTTATAATTTGTTATATAATTTATAGATCGAAAATTGTCATGTCAAGGTTGTACTACGATTGTACTTGATTGATATATGATACGAATATGTAATATTCATGGATGTGTGTTGTCAATAAACTGATCGCAAGCCTTGCCCAATGCAAAACGTGTTGTGTTTTGTGCTTAGTTGTGTGAAGACATTAAAATAAATGCCATATCCCGTTGTCGTACAGACGCACCTCTCATTGTAACGTAGTTCAGCGGGAGTGATTTCTGTATCGCGAGCAAATACGTTAGTTTATGTCTGCGGAGTTACTTACATATAAGTTTCAATTGACAAATATTTTACACATGTAGACATATCCTAGTGCTTTATCAATATATACATATATTACAATTATAGTACAGTGCTTGTAATCAAACGCAAAGATGATAATATTCATATGTGTATTGCTGAATTTAATCTACCACAATAATTTAAATTTAGGAATTATTAACAAAAAACTAAAAATACACACATATAGATGGTACTTTAAATATTTTCTGTATAATATCTATGCTGAAACGTTTATGATACGCAGCAAACAAACATCATTTACATCATAGCTGATTTTATATGTTGTGAGTTACAAATAATTCAACTACAAAGTCTATGCAGCAACATGAAAGTTAAGTGAAACCAGTCAATCACTTCCAAAAAGATAATAATGCTATCCAGACATAATATATTCGTCTGACAAGTTTTAATTCCCAAGTGAATACTGCAGATTCAGCTCATGTAAGAATATTTGATGTCAGAAAAGTGAGGTCCTGGATAAGATCTATCTGTCATTAGTCCTTTGCGGAAGCTAAGAACCAATACGGACATTATTTGGACATTATTTGGATCTAGTCGTCAACATTATGACCATCTAGTGTGTTTGCCAAATGCCAATATGCTGAAGCTTAATATGAATTCAGCGAGTTTATTTTTTAATAAACGAAGTTACATAAATATATATTACCTGGCAGCACATAACTTAGCAGATAACAAGATCGATTTGCATAAGAACAACCGAAACGAAATATACATTAACATTAACGCCAATTTTTACTTTACTGATCATCAATTCACATTCTTGCCTTGCTAAAACATGATCGTTGGTGAAGGCAAATATTTATTAGGCAAGAACGTTTGTTATGTCTTTGTTTTGTTGTAAAAAAAGAAAAAAATATGGAATACTCCTCAGTGTTTTCGTATGACAACTATGTTCCCAAACGTAATTGGTTCAAGTCTGCCGTCTACATTTGCAGAGGGAAATTTAAATAGTCACACTTAAAACCATAATACAAATCATTCGTTTTATATTCCATTCGATATATTGACATTTAAACAGTCTTTATTGCATCACGTTCTATTATGTCATTTCCTTTTTTTGTTAGTTAAAACCTTTTGCACAGTACACTTACCATTTTTTTCATAAGGGATGAAATAACATTCATAATGTAATTGTAGTTCATTCTGGACACTCTGAAAAGTGTATATCGGTTTGATACTGACAAAATCGATGTACCAATCATTAATCGCACATAAGTCTTAATATTCGCCAAGAATTGTATATCTTTTGTCAACATTTCTAGACAAATGTAATACTTTAAGTTCAATCACGTATGTTTCATATTTGTCATCGAATCCCAAAGATGTCGAATTAGTGGACAAATCAAATAACCACATCTCGGTTGTCTCCTGTGAACAACATTTTTCCCTCTGCTTTAATTTTATTATATTAGGAAAATCGTTAACCGTATACATTGCGATTTTATTTGTTATAGTTACAATTATGCTAACCTTGTTTATGTTGTGTCCATCGTTTATGATCACAAAGAGTAACATGTACATTATATTATCAACTAGTACGAGAAATTCAATTGGATACATTTGTTCATTTTTAACAATGTTCTTTTTTAGGGGCGGCTTCCAGTTTTTATACCGTTTTTACACAGTTTAAGAGAGAAATCCTTAATCAATTTGAAGAACAAATTCACATCAAGATCTTGTAATATTAAAAATTTAGCCCATTATAATATATGTGATCGTATGAAATATGTTTATGTCATAATGCCCTCATGTACCACCACAATCTCCCACTACTTATTGTTTTATGGATTTTAGTAATTTTTTCAGGTTTTAAAAAGAGCTATGTCTATTCTTGTCCAAATAGATTTAAATAATAATAATAACATACGATTAACAACATGTGCCTGATTACTATGCTTTGTTTGTATAAGTTGTTTTTGTGGTGAATTGCTTTGTGTGTTGGCAATGCGTTCATTGTGACAAAACTAGGAAATTATTGTGTTCATATTGTACCATCCAATTAATTAGTCATCAAATGAAACGGTGGGCGAAGTGATACATCCTTAATTTGTGCAAGCGGTAAAATATTCAAGACGTCAATAAGGTTTCGTTCGATCAAGTTTTATAGCTCAGGTTCAGGTGCAGCCATAAACGTACTTGTTAAATGACCAAAGTATGGTTATTCCGTATTGGCGTGTAGTGGATAAAGGAAAACACACGCATTGGGCAGTAGGGTAGGTAGGCTAGAAAAGAATCGTAATACCTATTACAAATTAAATAAAGAAAACGAGCCGTATAAAGCCTAACAAGTGGCGGTCATGACTTTTAATGTAAGCGTGTAACAAAACGCGGGGACAAATCGTCACATACAAGATGCACAAACATCAACCATAAACCATCAGATTAGTCTGGTATTCTCGATTAAATTAGAACGTCTTACATGTGCTTGCGTGTTTCCTCTGTAGACTTTTTTTTATATCTGAAAGAGAGATAACTATTTTCACGCTGTTTTATTTATGTATTTATATATAATTATTTATTTATTAAATTTAACATAAGAAACATTTCGCACTTCATCATATAACACATCAAACATATTCAATATCGTCCTAACAAAGGTCTTGATCATCAACATTATCATCCATCTCGTATTGTTATCTATTCTAGTTATAAGTTATGTGTCCTTAACTTGAAATGGATTTTCAACATTTAGAAGCACCCAAGATGTGGCAAAGTAACTTCAATTAATTATAATTTATATTCATTAATTGTTAACGTTAAACCTTATTTAGAAAAGAGTTCAAGTTGCATTTCAAACTTGTGGTTTCGTCGCCGTCTGTAATTATTATGATTAAAATATAATAAATGCAATATTCAACTGTTGATCCATCAACGAACAGTCCAGAAAGTTGTATAATCACCCAATTTTGTTGTTACAACTCAAAAAGTAATCACAAATATTACACATAATTATACATAATTTTAGTTTGAATATATATTTGCTTTAACAATACTGACTTGATAAGCTGACAACTCGATCACGTTCTTTAATACGATTACGTTGGCTTGATTTTAAAATTGCAAATTGTATAATGCCAGTGAAATTATCGTATGGATAATTAACGTTGAGAGTAAAAGTGTTCATTTAGGAAGCCGTCTAAATTAATGAATAATATTGACGAATTAAAATTAACGATGATTTACATTACTTAGCAAAATTTTGCATTGGCATATTGATTGGATTGAGGAGACCTAGAACTACCATAATGCATTTCCATATACATTTGCATCTTGATCTATTGAACCTTAATTAAGTGAACCTGATAAAAATGTAAATATTTCCTTCAAGGATATTTGCATATGAGTTCACGTGTAATTACACTTTATTTGCATTGTGTTTCGGATATTGTTCCATCTGAATATCAGACATTGGTGTTTCGAACGTTTGCTACAAATTATTTGCATCTTATTTGATACACATTAAGAAGCTTCGTTGACCTCTTAGTGAACGACTACAAGGTTATGGACGATTTAAGTCACGGTCAGATACGGTCCTTTTCATTGTACTATCCTAACGATATTAATTGGTCTTCCTTTTGTGCTTTACTTTATCTTCTATTGTACGGATATAATATATCCATCATTTAGTATAAGGAAGTTGTCTAGACTTTAGCTTTATTATTTAAAATATGATACGAATTGAACATATTTTAACATACTTCTGAAAATATTACTTAAATTGTACATATATCGCCATTGTCTAGTATGACCACGAATGTGCATGTTTAATAACTCCGTCAGGTCATTATTGTGATGTTTATAGGCTAGCGTAAATAAATTCCACACGAAAATGCGGACAATTTCATCTCATTTGGTAGTCAAAATCAGCTTAATTGAATTAAATTAAATAAATTCTCTTTTACATAAAAATCCCGGTTATCCCGGTACCCCAAAATGTACTGACGTAACAATATACTTTGATAATACAATTACAAGACTTAGTGAAAGTGTACTTATACACAGCCAGAAGAGTACATGTAAAGACATGATTGGCCTTACAGGGACTTCACAGTTTTCACTTGACATGTTGTCTCCGGCAGAATGTATTCTTTTCCGTTTGATAATGATTACAGAGGCTCGCCAAGTGTTTTACATTTGTCTCCGACACTCTTGGGTGGCAATTACCAGTAAGGTACAAGGCACAATAATATACGGATGTGTAATTGGACCATACCTGGTCCGAAGATACATTTCATAACAAGCTCAATAATTATTAAAAACTGTTGTTAGCGTTCTTTTTTATCTTTTGAAGACAATCGGAATTTGTGATTGCATATTTTCTGAAGTAATTTCTTTATATATTATTATATATGATATACACACATGTTCATGTTTTACATTTTGAATGCAACAGGTTGTAATTCATCTAAAGGAATACACAAAGTATACATCAATATGATCGGAAGATGTAATATCATATAGAGATGAGAAGTATCATACATGTTGCACCCACAAGAAATAAGTTTGACATATACTTAGAGCCGGGTGTTGGGCAACACTAACAATATCCCGAACTCTTCCAATAGTATTAATTTAATAGCATCGAACAAAAATTATTATTTGAGTTTGTTTAATCTTATCGAATAAAAAATCATTTTATCAAAAATCAATGTATAATTTTTTTATTTGAAAACCATGCAGCCATTGATCATTTTATGTGTATATTTGCGCCTTCCAATTATTTCTATGTACGTACTTTTGAAAAAAATACCATTTAAGGGCCCCACGCGGAGAATATTAAAATTAACATATCTCGATCGGGATATTTTACTTTTCAATGTGGCATTATAACAGTAGGCAGGATTTGGTTTATTAGATTTCAAAAGGGGAAGTTAAGAAAAATACATATGTCGTCAATGAGTGGGCGCTGAACTGACACGTGCCGATCAACTTTGTTTTGTATAAGATAAATTATTATTGAACAGATATAAAGTTAATTAAGATTAAGAAAAAAGGACTCTGGACAATCGGTGTTGATAATATATCCATGTATCACAAAACCGAATGAATATAACCATGGTGTAACTGTTGATTACTGACTTATAAATAAAAGGATATTTTTCTTCTTAATAAATTGTGGTTTAATATTGTAATTGAAGTGTCCGATAAGTGATTTTGTAAAATATTTTTTTAAGCATTCAAATATAGTTAAGTATAAAAGATCATATATATTTGTTTTACTTCTGAAAATACTGACACAATTCTTCGCTGATTATATATTTAAATTCGCTTGCGCTTACCGCACCATTATTTGTATTCAATATATATGCATACTAACCCTAACCGAACCTCAATATTTGAATGAAATGAATGAAGAAATGTAGGACATTATTTTTTTATTATTGTCAACTTACTACACTTAAGATAAAAACCAGCAATGTTTGGAATTTGTCTAACTATCTAACCCTCGAACTGGTGTGTAATGCAGCAAATAGCTCATAAACATAAAATAAGTGCACATGCTTGAAGTTATTGTTTTAAAACGGCATTGCATTTCTAATCCAACTGGATAATATTATTCACAATAGACACACATATCGATTTTTGCCACTTGCCGGAACGTATTAAATTGCTGCTGAATTCATATGAAATTTTAAAGCCACGTCTGTCGTATTTGTAGTCGGTGACGTCATCCAGCGACGTTTCATTGAAAGTAACGCGTCCTCGTCCCGTTACTAATTCGATGTAGTGAAACTCCCGCGGTGAAAATAATGTGATATTATCATATTTGCTACACAACGAGCCGACGGTTTCTAGAAAGGCAATTAGCCGGCCGTCCTTCATGATCACGGAAACAACCGGATAAGTGAAAATATGTAAGATAGCAGTGTCAACGTATTGGTAACAATACCCAGTTTTATAGCATACTAGCATTCGTAAAACAAACAAGTTTACGCAATATAATTATATTTCTTGATGGCAAATTCATCTTATGACTGTTTACAATATGAACAATTTAACATGTTCTCCTAAGGTTGAACCATAAAGCGTAAGTTGTACTTGTCTTGTAAACAATAAATAAACCTTTTTCCAGTTTAATAGCATAGTGCATTGTAGTATATGGCCTACAAACGAAACTTCTGCACGTTCTCAATACAAACACTGAACCACTTAAGTAACAACAACACTAAACAAAAAGTAATTTAATCGCTTTTACTTCGAAGGAAGACTTTGTCAATTAAAAAGGTACGAGTAGTTTATTACAAAAGTTCTTGTTTAAGTGTGAAAAATCGATCAATAATCGCCTTGATTCACAATTAACATTTTGACGTCGAGATTTACAGATTGGATGTTGGGGTCTTATTGGTGAAATATTTAGCTGTTTTGGTCATATGTGGTGAATTTTCATGAAATAAACGCTTTTCTGCGCAGAGAGAGTTTTGTCTGAAAAGTTATACCATTGAGCGAGAATTCACGTTTTAGTAATATTTGTATAACACGATTATTTGCAGTCGACATAAAATCAAACTTAATAAAATTTTACTTGTGCGTGATCGGTATTTGTTAAATAAATAATGATATAATGAATACATTTGACAAATAAAATCAGTGAAGCAAATTCAATACTAAACATTATAATGTTGTGCACTGAGTATTTAATTGTACATATGAACAAAAACTGCATTTAACTGTGTAATAACTAGTATAATTATGATGCTTGCAAATCAAACAACTTTAACACTGAATCTACATTCGCATTCCACGAACACTTAGAGCGAATTTTTGGGCATTTTTCACTGTTAAATTGGGCTGAAAATAATTAACAGGTCAAAAGAGTTAGTTTGAATGTGGTAACTGACCAATTATCTGCAACTCATCTTGCTACCACTTGTTTATAAAAATATATATTATATTCGATATTTTATATGACTGGCCCAGTGCTCTAATGCCGAGCGGAACTGTCTTTTTATTAGGATCGGAGTTAGTGTTCGTATGTCGTTTGAATAGATTTCGTTGCAGGAAAACGAATAATTTTTGTCGTCAGTTGTCAAACTAAGTATGGTTGGTATTCAAATGCATTAGTTTTCTGTTTTTGGGATATTGTTTTAGTATACTGATGCTACAGTAACAAATATAACTGTATATGAAGTGCAAACACCAAAAATAAACAACGGTTGCGATAGACACCTATGAACATATCATATACTTTTAGATGCGTCTAATGTCACTTTAATGAGGACCCAGGAAAATCCTGGTCATGTAAACCATGCTTAAAATCTCGTTATGCGCAGCCCAAAATCGATTATTGACGAAATCACGGCGTCCATTGAGTCATCAAGGGAATTCATGGAATAAGTCTAAATAAATATTGGCAGGACAATGGATGTTTGCAAATTGCTCCTTATTACTTATCGTATATTAGTTTGTTTCTCTGTCGTCGATATTTCGTGTTATATATATTGATTCGATAGCATATTTAATAACCATATTATTAAACAAAATAGTAAAACATGAAAGAAAAGTTATCTAAGCGATTAATGTGTGATGAATGCGATCCAAATACACGTGTATATGATCTCCACATCTTTAAACAGTGTTAACTATGGTTAATATAAACATAGTGTAATCTATGCAATATATAGTATTGCAAACCAAATTTTTCAATTATAAACGTTTGCAATGCATTTATAAACATACAATCATTTAATAACAAGTATCAAGGTATATTATGCAAATAAATAGAGAATACATGGTTGGTGCCGAGATGGAGAAAGTTTATCCGGCGAGGCTTAGAAAAAGAAAATAGGGCGAGTTTTAGCAATATTCTCGTATCTCGGCACCAACCATGTTTTCGATTTATCCTGCTTCATGTTAAATTATGTCTTTAACACATTTGATCAAAAACATACGATCAATTGACATAACAGAATAATTATTCAAGTCGGGCCTCCAACATATACAAAATATTCCTGACGATCGAATAACTACCGATTGTGTCATGAAAAAATAGTTGCACATTAAATTGTTCCTTCTAATACTTTTCAATTAAAAATATTAGAAGAAATAAAAATGAATCAACAGTATGATATGTTTATTGTTAGAAATGGAAAAAAATGTAACATCAAATTAAAAAAACAATGTGTGTTCAAGTTCAAGGTCGTGGACTGAAACGAGTGTCTGTAAAAACGGATGAAAAGTTAAATGTCACAAGATGAAATATTTCATATAAACTGAGAAATGCTTAATATTAACAATTGCGCCTGCAAATAAGGATAAGGTTTTTCATTCAAATATAGTGTTAGTTTGTTCGATTAAATGTTATGTCATAGAAAAATAAAATCAATTGCAGACGACCGAAAATAAGTGTGTATAAGTGGAGTGTAACCCTTCTATTTATATAAAGAATCGCCGTATATTAAAGGTTATGAGTACACAAATTTACAGACAAAATTGATTACTTCATTGCCATATGTTTGCTTGAATTTAATACATATTTATAACTTTTACTTTTTTTGGATAAAACATTTGTCAGGAACTTCGCATGTTCATTGTGTAAAAGGTAATATTAGAACATGTCGATCGGCGCGTAGGAATATGTATTTACGGTTTCCGGATATCAAATAGTTTATTCGACCCTGCTTTATTTGGTCAATGTTGCAACAGAGGCAGGATAAAACCTGAACCTAAACCAAGACAGGAGTACATTTGTACCACATCGTAAAAAGATGCAGAACGTTCAAGACTTACATTACGGCGCTGACCAGAAGTCTGGTAAATTAGTCGCGAATAAAAGCTAATACAGCGTCCCTGAGTTTCCAATTTACCAATTAGGCAACACAATGTGAGCCTCATCTTGCAGCCTGCCAAACAAAGAGGAATTATTACTTGCTTGACAGACTATATTAAGTTCTCCTTAATAGACCGAGCAACTGAAGAGAAAATAATGGACCCCACCATGTCTATTATGCAGTGTGGTTAATGGAAACAATAGCTACGAACCGAGTGCAACTGCAAAAAATACATACAGTATACGGTATTTAAACGTAATAAGAAGCAACTTTGTTCAATTCCATTTTTTTATATAATTGAATATCCAAATAAGAAGCGAGTCTAATGAGACGAATTCAAGCTTTACAATATTATCGAGCAGCTGTTTCTGGTTAATGCTCTGCGCATGAACAATAAACCATAATTATTCATTCATGCCTAATACGACACAATGAATATACTTCTCATTATTGCCTCGTCTTAAAAGTATAATTGTAGTATACTTGTAGACATTCAAAATGTGTATGTAAATGATGTAAATATTATATTGTCATATCACTTGTTTTTTTTCGACGAATCCTTGATAAAAAGCAATTATTTTGTATAAATCATTTTCACATCTTGTTTTTATTTATTTAATACGCGCCTTATGCAAAGAGTTAAAATGTATGTACAAT
This sequence comes from Dreissena polymorpha, assembly GCF_020536995.1. Classification (NCBI taxonomy): domain Eukaryota; kingdom Metazoa; phylum Mollusca; class Bivalvia; order Myida; family Dreissenidae; genus Dreissena; species Dreissena polymorpha. Next base: position 69,688,064 of record NC_068366.1, read on the forward strand.
TTTTTACGCTGGAGGTAAATGGTAACATTTTAAATGGGTATACTACTAATAGACTCATGGTGGACATTCATAATAATATTACAACATGACAAGCTTAAATATTTGTACATTTAATGTCAAAGGACTGGGTGCCAAAATTAAACGCGAACAAGTTTTTACATGGTTAAAAACAAAATCAATTGATATAGCAATTCAACAAGAGCTGCATTATGATAACAAACAATTAAATACTGATTGGGCTCAAGCATGGGGAGGGGACGTTTTTTGCAGTGGACAAAGTACAAACCGCTTAGGAATGGGAATTCTAATAAAACCCAACCAACAAATACATATCCTCGATTATAACGAAATTATAGTAGGAAGGCTACAGGTCCAAAAGCAAAAAAATATATAATTCTCAAATTGCTTCAATTAACATATTTGCCCCAAATAATGACGACCTTGATTTTTTTTAATACATTAGAGAATACAATTACCAGTCTAGATGAATACTCTTTGATAATAAGAGGAGATTTTAATGTGGTTCAAGATTTTAAGTTAGACAAATTAAATGGGAAGACAACTACGAAAAATAAATGCTCAAATAAAGTGAATTATAAAAAAGATAATTACGCTTTATCTGACATTTACAGGAATTTTAATCCTTTCAAATCAGCATTTACTTGGCATTCAAATACTAACCCCCCATTTTTTCCCGACTAGACTACTTTCTAATTTCATCTTGCCTAATAAGTAACGCTCGAAATTGCTCAATAAAAAATGGGTTCAAGTCAGACCATTGCATTGTTATCCTAGACATACATTTTGATTTGATTGAAAGAGGTCCATGTTACTTTAAACTTAATAACTCTTTATTATTTGACACAGATTACAAATTAAAGATAAAAAATGCAATTACAGAAGTTGTCCATTTCAACAGGGATGCAAATTCTAATATATTTTGGGAACTTATTAAAGGCAGGGTCAGAGATGAAAGCATTACATTTGCGGCAAACAAAAAGAAACAAAATATCAAAACTGAAAAAGAACAAGAAAATAACATAAGAAATATGGAAGAACAACTGGTAAGAAACCCAAACGATGCAATACTTATGCAAAATTACCAAAAAAAAAAGATGCATACAATGCATTAAGCGAAGAAAAAATAAAAGGTTTTTCAATAAGATCTAAAGCTGAATGAATTGAAGGGGCTGAAAAAAAGTTCTTTGCTAATTTTAAATCCAAAAGATCTGAACACAAGGTGATAAAACAACTAAGGATAAATGATACAATAGAAAATGACCATGTAAAGATACGTAAAGAAATAAAAGAATATTACTCAAGCCAAGCCTTTATGTACCTGATATCTTACATAATTATGAGAAATAAAGATAATATAGGAAAAGAAATAATTTGGAATAATTCACATATCAAAAACAAACACACTGGTCTTCTGTTTTACAAAAAATTGCATGATAGGAGTATCGACCTTGTGGAGCATTTGTATGACTATAGATTTCGAGACTTTTACACTTTTACACGTTCAATCAAATGAAACAACTATATGATTTAGAAAATACCGAATTTCTGAAATAGTATACATTAATTCAAAGTATCCCACTGCATTGGAAAGAGAAGCTGAAAACAGAAGCTATCAGTTATCAACAACCCGAACGCCTTATTTCACTGATCAACAAAAAAAACACACCAAAACTATGCAAATTTATTTACTCCAAGTTAGTCCTATTAAAAAGTCCAGATGCTGTTTAATCCATTACCAAATGGGAAATACATTTTAGAAAAAGGACTTGATTTTAAGAGTATCATTGTTAAAGCTCTATTGCTTACAAACGATACTAAATTGAAAGAATTCCAATATAAATATATAATGAGAATTATTCCTAACAATAGTTTTTTACTGAAATGCGGGCTTATGTGATATTTGTTGCATGACGATTGACTCAAATATTCATATGTTTTTGGACTTCACAACAATACAAACATTCTGGCATGATCTTAAATTGTACATTGAAACATCAATTGATACACGTAGTAGAATTTACTACACATAAGAAACAATTAGTTTTTTAAATTTTTTATATGGTAATTTACCAACATCCGTAGCTGTTAATTTTATTACACTACTGGCGAAATTTTTCATTTTTAAAAACAAGAACCAAGCAACGAGACTTAGAATTGAAAAAATGATTGCTATAACCAAAAATAAATTGAATATATTCAGAGAACAATTTCAAACCCTTTTAGCAAACAAACCATAAACAATCCTTTTTTGTACTAAGATTTTTGTGCGCATGTTTTTTTCTCTTTTTTCAAATATGTTTTTTAAAGCTCTTCTTTTATTCCCTTATTTTGCTCCTTACGTTATTAGCTACATATTATCTCATATTATATATGATCTCTGTATTTCGGTACTTGTGTAAAACTTGTGTGATGCTTTTCGAGAATAAAATACTGAAAACCAAAAAAGAAATTCAAAATGTAACTACGTAGTAAGCTTGAACAATTGATAAAACTTTGGAATTGAGTTTTAATATTTTACGCATTGTTTGCATGTACATTTATTAAACGTTTCAAATCAGAATATCAACAACCTTGTTGCTCACTTCACATTCCATTAAGTAGAACGATACATTCGATCGATCGTGTTAACAATCATTGAATACTCTAGGTTTTGCCTACTTTTACCACTGCTCACTTTCGGCGCATTGGTTTTGAATAATTATTTTACGTTCTGACATCAATCATAAGCACGTATTTGTGTAATCTTTAGACTCATATATGGCTCATATATGATGTGTTCCAAAATTACATATATCAAATTAAGTAAAAGATCGTAGTGTATCATTTCTAACTTATCGATGAGACACATGGATAAAGTAATGTGTATCTTTGAAACTTTGAAAAAAATAAACGTTACACGCACACAAAGGAACCAGCATTGAACAGTCAATTTGATCTATAAGTGTTATCTGTATTTTGCAAAAGTCGTTTTTTCATTCATTTTGATATACGCACGCTATCCTAATACCACGAAGTCTACTTTAATATATGTTTATATTTTGCCGCTCTTGATAAATACAACTGTAAAAAGGATTTTATTTACTCAGAAAGATTTTATTTAGAAAGCCATTTTAAAGGGACATTTATTGCCAAGGGAACGTCTTATCGTATATGTTGGCTGGTAATATTACTTAACTAATATTACTTAATTAAGAGCGATACTTTTTATCGCCATACTTTATAACGCGAATGTCTCAATTTTTTCAATCTACACATATTAAATCGACTAAACTATATACACAATATCCTAAAATGACAGTCAAATTGAATTAATCTAGGGTTTCGCTTGGTTATTACATATTTAACAGTTGACCTTTAGTAAACAAATAAACAGATTTAATTCTAAGGATGCCCAGTATCAAAGCAATACATGGAACAACATATATCACTAATCACTAAAAGATGAGTGCAGGGATGTTGAGTATCATTTTGGGACTAGTGTCCGTAACGTAATGCTGTTCCATTTCATAATATTGAGTGGGTGCAAATAGAGTAACGATGTCAGTATTTAAGCTAGTAGGTTGACGGGTCGTTTAATTTAACAGATATATTAAGCTTGCGAATACATTAGACGTATGCACAATACAAAATGCTATACAATAATAATGTCATTTTCCTGTGTTGTACTTCTTCGAAAACGCCGCTAATGTTAGAATACGTGGAGCTAAAAAAGAAGCTTTGCGTTCTTTAGTGTATTCCTATTTAAAGATATCCTTTCATTCCCATCTTACCTAAACGATGATACCTTAATAGCACTTTGGCATTGAAATGAAGAAAGTATATATACATTGTGAACTGTTAAGTTTCATGAGCATACTAAGTTTAATTGTAATAGCCTTTAGCAATTTTGAGTTATTATATTTAACGGTATTGTCATTTGATGTTCGACGTTTAAAAAAAAGAAAAATCACCTCTCCTAGCATCAATTTACACCTTTGTTAAGCTTACCGTGTTAACAAAAGGGTAGATAACAAGTGGAAGGAATAGATAAACTGACAAATAAAAAAAGGACCAATAGCCCGAGGTCGTTCACCTGAGTCCCGTTTGAACTGAATCGCTCAGAGCAGCTTGTGTGATGTTTCCGTAACCATTTAATAAATCAGTCGAGTCTTCATAGAAACAAATGCTATCAGCAAGTTTCATGATGAGACTATATTGCGCATTAGAAGTATTACTTATGACACTATTGGGTTGTGTTATGTTTCATGTTAGAGTGACCTAATGTTAAACTTCTGATGAACAATAAAAGGTTATTCAGAAGTTTTATTATGAACTATATAATACAAACTTCAACTTAAGTATCTTTTCGAAATCGCATGATTTTACTATGAAGAAGAACAACTGTCGGACATATAAACAGACAGACAGACATTACTTATGGACATAAACATGTAGTCCCTCAAATACAACAGACACGGGACTTCTTACTTCCGTAACGAAAGAATTGTCTATGCTGGTATGTTTTTTAGTAAACAATTAACACAATTTAAATAGAATCGATTTCATATAACCCTTACTTAATTCTAAGTACATGTAAACAGTAACGTTTAAATATTTATGGTAAGTCTTAGTTTCTTTGTTGAAATACTGATGATCGGCATACGTAATTCATATCGGGTCTGTTTTGCACACGCATATCTTTTGTCATTTGCAAAACACTCAAGTCCAAATTAACTTAGTAATTAATATGGTTGCTTACTTTGCCAATTTAATAGGATAGTTTCGAGTTGTATTTCCATGGTTTTGTATTTTATTGATCCATGATTTATAAACAATTCTCAGAATTGCGTTTCTTGTTTTTTGATACATCTCTCCTTTATAAGATATACCAACATTTCGTGTTATCTTCTTATGGTGAAATGGTATATGGGATCTCAAAGATCGACCGTTACTGTATCTTGTCCAAGCCGCACATTCTAGAATACACATATAAGTAACACATTCGAAGAGACATGACGTTGTGTTCAGACGATGGCATATTATTGTATGTTGCGTTTTCTCTCAAACTGAAAAATGTTGACACGTGATAACTACTTTACAAAATAAGCAGTGTAATATGTACCCAATTTTATTCTTTCCGCTTTTTTATATGTTCAATATGTTTCGAAATGGTATTGGTTACATAATACCTTCGACGTTCCATACTTGACACAACCATATAAAAATAAGTATATAAGACGAAAAATAACCTTTGCGAGCCATTGATTATCGGTTATCTGTTTATTTGATCGATCACAGATTTAATCATTTTTGTTGAAAGTCGGTGTTCTTCTATAAAAGTAGTGGATATGAACATAAATGTCCTTGCCGACAAAGTTCCTGGAGTCTCTTTGTTTGCTACAATAATGGTGTTAGGGATTTATATGTTATTGTCTACTGAAGTTAAAATAAAATAAAAGGTCAAAACATTTGTTTTAATGGTTTCTTTATTCTTCATTTGGAATAACATAGCTTTCAGAAACAACTTATACATTCAGACAGTTGACCGTAATGGGTTGGGACTAAAATACATATAATACACAACACCTGGAACTAATTATAGTTAACAGAAGAGGAATGCTGACATTACAATACTATTTATATTTGCTCCGTACACTATTTTTTTCAACCAAAATATAATTATAAGAAAATGAATAACCAACTTCTTTCAAATCTAACTTGGACAAAATATACTCCAGTTTGTGAGTAAATAATTACTTATAATAACTTAAAATGCAAGCATGTTCAGTTTGTTCATGCTACTGAGCAAGCTGTTGCCTATCAAAGATCTGTTCAGTGAGAGCTACGTGAAGAAGGCCGAAAACGGCAAATCCAGCAATAGTGAGAAACGCAAATATAATCATCATATGTTGCATACATAAAGGGGTGTTAGTTTTATAGCAAAGCTTTGTTATAGTTTAATTAATTAATTGATTGATTAATTAATTATCACCATTTGATGATTTTGTCCGCCTTCAACCACAACGTTTTAATAAATGATAATATATTTAATACATTTTAATAAAAACAATTAACACAAGAAAAGCAACTCAAATTTGAATTCAATTTTCCGCTAACATCATTCAAAAGCAATACAATAGCTGTTTATCTTGATCAGTAGGCACGCCATTTGCGGCTTCAAGAACCTATATGTTAATAATGATTATGCGTTTTACATGTGTCTATATGTTAAACGAATATTACGATATTAAACAAGTCAAGAATGAAACGTTTAGATCTTAAAAATGCTTGGACGGTTAAAATGCGTTTAATATCTAAACGCACTATTTACCGTTTACCATATCATTTCGATGCATTTTCATCAGTTGTCTCCCTTCGGTTGCCTGTAATCGACATTGGAAAAAACTTTCGACTGTTTAGTTTCAAACCGATCGTGGTAATGAACAATACAAAAATACGCCTATCAATATAAAATCTTGCTCCACTTTCGCGGTTGTTGTCACTATTTGGCTTTGTTTTTGTCTTCAATCATTCCGTGTTTTAGTTGGAATATCATCTGTCTAAATAAGCGTCTGATGTAGATTCTATTTTGTGGTAATATATCACCCGAGTGTTTTATTTTTATCCCAACACCATATATCACATTAATGATGCTGAACATGTATTACATCAGCATGAACCTAAACCTGCCAACTTAATCAACATCAATTTTCCCTAATAAACAAACAAGTGTTTTTAAAAGAATTCGTTTATATAGTTCTATGACGCAACAATAGTAAAGTGCTAAAAATAAGTTACTAAAATATTTCTTTATTTTTTTATGAGCTTTCATAAGTTGAACAGTTTCAAAATGAAAAAAAAACGTAGAGTGTGACAACAATTAAACTAAAGAACACATGTTAAATTTCTCCCTTGTGTTTAAAGGTATTAATTTTGATTGCATGTGTATTTTTTTCTACAACAATTTCGGTCACTAAAAATCAAATAATCAAAAGTGCGCCCCAATTATGTAGACGTTTGATATCCAGAAATTGTCGAAGATTTATGGAATCTTTCTCTCATTTGTCTGAGAGCTGTTGATAAAATATCACCATTTTGTGATCTTTCAGATTGGTGTCATATTATACATATACAAGAGAAAGATGTTTTTGCTTATTTCGACACATGTACTTTGCTTAGTTCTTACAGTTTCTGTTAGAATATCGCAAACACTTAAGGGAAACTTTAACTGCGAATACAGCTTATTTATCTGCTACATATATGCAGATATGGCGTTCAGGTGCAGGGTTCAAACAGTTAAGCTATTCGGTGTTTAACAATTGCGTTTCAGTATCAACGATATTTAAGGCAACAATTAGTCATTCCTAAAACACCTTCTTGTTTTGGGTTCTACTTTCTCTTTTATGTTGATTGGTGAAACCTCGTTAGCTAAAATAAGGTTTTTCTTAAAAATGTGTGCGTTGGTATCAATATTACATGACCAGTATCAGTATCATTTAATTGAGAAATGCATTTTATTCGCTATATCTGCTCACCTGTTGCCTCAGTCCCGCATTCAGAAAGTAATAATACATGCACATGAAACTTGTTTTTATGCATTACAATCACATATATGTATATATGTATGAGCAATATATGGTATTTTCCGTCTATGTTGTTGCAAAAATTTGAGTGCGTTATTTTTGATAATGTTTAAAGGTGTGTGATATATTTTGCAATTGGAGGAATGTATACTTACATTATCAGTGTATGTGTTATTATTGCATTAATATTGCGATTCTTGCATTGTACGAAACAAAATACTAGCTTAATATATGTATATATAAACGAAATAATGAATAAATGTATGAACGAACGAATTAATTAATGAATGAATTAAAGTGGTTTTCACAAATGATATTGGCCTCAAATAAAACCATAATAACGGAAAATATAAAGTGATTAGGGCAGTGTCATTGAAATGAAGATTGAAAAAAATAATGGAGCAGTTAGCGGGTTATTAAAATAAAATATTCATTCCTAAAGTTTAATTGGCATCGATGGCACCATTAATGGAGTTATTAATGGAACCACTAAGCAGTGATCTGATGTTGTATGATATAATGTGATGTAAATAGAATTAATGACCTTTAATTGCTATGATACATCTTCTTATTGCAATCTATGTCAAGCACCAGGTAAAGTTTCAAAGATGCTTCCCAACAGACGCTAATCGGGTTAAGAGAAATTGATGTGCTGCGAATGCACAAGATAAGCGTTACGTAGCATTGCAGAAATCCGTTTTCCCTGGACCAAGCGTATGTAACGGTGCTGAACCTAAATGTGAATAGCTGTGTAAGCGGCCTGATTAGCTCACTTGGTAGAACAGTCGCCTTGATAACGGCAGGCCTTCGGTACGAGGCCTTCGGTGCGAATTATTGTTAAGTTCAAACTTTGCAGAGGATAACACAAATAAACCGACCTTCAACGGAATTTGTGTATAGCTATTAAGGCGGCCCTTTTAATTCACTCGGTAAAATATACCAACTTGGAAACAGGAATCATAAAGGCAGTAGGGACCTAATAGGATCGGTAATATTCGGGCGATAACGCCGTATTCGGAAAGTGTTCGGCTACGATTGGATATCTACGTCAAAGTCTGGAAATAATACTTAAACCACGAATTAATGGAAACATTAAATGGTGGCAATTGTGGATAGTGTCCCCATTAAAACATACACACTTTGCTATTTTGGATTGGAAATACCTTGACATTTTGTCAAAGCAATACGTTTAACTTAAAAGCATATTATTCAAACCAAAAATTCATTGTGATGAAATGTACAATTAATAATTATATTCCACAATAGTAATACAAACATTAAACGATTCCTTGAACGATTTATTCAGATTCTTGATTTTCCTAATAAAACAAGTGTAGTTTTTCACTATAAGCGTAAAATTTAATGTAATATGCAATTGACAAAAATGTCTTTATAAGCTTTGATATACTAGTTAAACTTTTTTCGATCCATTTCCGTTCTGCAAATACTTATACCATTCACTCTGTGACCTATATATAATTTATTAACCAAACTCCATCATGTGGAACAACTGGTTACTCCCTTGTTCTAACGCTCTAATCGAACTGATAATTCATTAGATCCACACAATTTTCATGGTTACAAGACATACGTTTGCAAATATGTGGACGCAAATACAAACAACCAAATTGTGATTCGGAAGTATATGCTAAACATGAAGGTGATGAGTAGTGATTGTAATATTGTAACTGTATAAAACATTCATTAAGCTTCACAATAATGTTATTAAAGTATATCAGTTGACAATAAAGATGTGTTTATGAATATAGACACTGAAAACACTGTTTAATAAATATCACAAGAACAGTATTTTTCTGGCAATTATATAAATCTATATTGGATACTTTTACATAACAAAAGCAATAGGGTAGCTCATCCTTGAGTCGGACGGGTTAATAGTTTATGGCGTTGCTCCTTCGCACTGTGTCAGAAGCTGGGATACGGCTTTTTACACTTTATACACAGTTACTTTATGATCCTGTTCAAATACTAATTACATGAATTGCTATACATGTGTGGCCAATCAGAGTTGTCAATAAGCAAATTTGCAATACGACTCCATTACGTGAATTGCTTTTGCACACGGCACATTACCAATACGCATTATGAAGATATTCATCATTGAAACATTCTTAGATAAGTCATCATCAGGCAATGAAAAGCTTGCATAATCGTTGATATCACATCCTTTTCCGCTTCCGGTTTTCAATGAGTAAATATCTGTTGACTTCTCGTTTATCATTGGTTTAAAATATCATGTTCCGTTTTAATGAATACGTCTACTATAAGTAATTAATAGAAAAATAATTGTTTGTTGTTAATTTTTATTAACGATGTTAAAAGACGGACGACTTTCGAAGAATTAGCAAGGTATAAATATTCCAACGCTTGAAACACATATTCGCTTGCTTATACATATACACTATATTTACACGTTCATGAGGTTTTTATTTCATGTATATGCAAAATTAAGTCCGTTTATCAACAACGACACCATTTCATTCCTTCAAACTCTAAATTGTATCACTTAAGTAAACATACTTGCGATGAGCACCTAAATAATATACATGTATGTGTAAGTGTACCTAAGGAAAATGCTGATCACTTAAACCTGTTTAATAATATCTCTTTATTTTCAGCTTATACTCGTATGTCATGCAGTAATACATAAGGGCAGTATAAAGATTGAATTGCTCTAGAGCTGCATTCTCTGCCTAGACGCTGTTTACAGATACGAGATCATTTTTCGCTGTCGTTGCTTTCATCGACTTACTTGGATAATCATCGTTTTATTGCTGATTACATATACGATTGGCAGTTGAATTACTTAAACAAATAAATATGAAATAATAATAATATTCTATGTTTCTGATTGATCGCATAGTTTTAATTATTCGTATGCCTCAAAAGATTGAAATTCTTGAAATACAAATTTGAATGTTTTATTGTAGGATGAATACATTTTTGTGGTCTAAACAACTGTAATTGAACGGATGAAGTAACCTTTTGAAAGATAAGTACGATCGAGTAATGTCAGAATAAATATTAAATAATTAACTAGTATTTTAGAAAAAATAAATACATATGTTTCCTAAAATGTTTACATTGGTGTAAACTACGTTAGGATTGATAATGATGACACTATGACTTGATGTGATATTGCTATATATGTTCACATTATACGCTATTAAGCTGGAACCAACGTACTCCGGCAATGCGGATAGTTCGATATACGTATGACGCTTCAAAATCAGAGAAAAGGATAAGTCACGCGCGATAGGTTAGTTTTTCAGTTTTGTTTTGCTTTCAGGTTCTGTTCATTTGGTTTTCAGACACAACACTGCTTGGTAAATGATATAGCACTTTGTATTGCAAAGAAATACATTCGCAAAATAACGGTGCAATCCATGTAACACATGAGAACCTTCCAACGAAAATCACCAAGAACTGGAAAATCAGTACATATTTCAATGCAATAAAAATACCTAGACATATATCAAGAACGTGTTTACGATTCGAAATAAAAGATCAATATGTCTATTAATGTGACAACATGTAATATGTGTAGTTTTCCTTGATACTGGAGGAAATTGCAATGTTTAAAGGGTCGTAGGCAACATTTTCATTGGCATTTCTTAAACCGATCATCTAAATTTTAATTATTCGACGTATTCTTAATCGAGAACCAAAGTGTCTATAACATTCAGCAAACCATTTGTTAAAACAAACTCTATCTTAATTCATATTTCAGTGAATTCTATCTAAATTTCAATATTTGAAGAACAGAAATTGCTCGACATGCTTGAATAACAAATGCTTTTTACTTTTTTGCAATATTTTTTTTTCTTTCATCACAACATAAACGGATAAACTCCAACTCCATCATTTCCCGTGCCTCAAAAAGTAATTGTTATGATATATATTAAAAAATACGGAAAAACTTACCTTTCGCAGGTGGCTTTGGTCTGTCTCTGCTATCGAAACACCCGCTGTATATCGATGTATCCGGAAGATGTGAATGGTGTGTGCTGAAAAGTTTCGCTAACAGCTTCATCATAGCCGTCTTGACTGTCTAGTCATAAATCATTGATATACTCACATAAGATAGCACGAGCATTATGGGAAAATCACAAAGACCACGTGATTAAGTTTGTTACTTTCGTTGTATAGAAATAATTATAACAAATTGTTCGGCTTTTGATTGTAGGAAACCTGTTGCGTAAACAGAATCGATTGAAACGTGCACTGATAATAATGTGACCATTAAACGAAAAATAGGATCAATCGTTAACTATTGCACTATCGGTTCGATAAACGTGCTATCAGGAGGTTTTGCTCGACAATTAAATAGCCGTTATCCTGGTACGACCTTACGTGAAACCCGATTCGAAACGATTGTAAGATATATTTATAGACAATATGTTTATATATTTGTACTAAATATGCAAATTAGATTAATGTTCAATTCAAGCAAGGCATAATATAGGTGAGTGATATTTAGCAACCGTAAATCTTAGTTTGGAACAACCCTCGAATATTGGCTGTCCTTAAGTCAAAAGAATATAATACATGTAGTATAGAGACATAATCTCAAAGTGGTTATTTTTTCGGCCTGGATGTGCATTCATTAAAAACAAGCACAATTTTAGATAGTAAGATATTGAATTATTGTTATCAAATTTTACAACATTTTTGCTATTTGAAGAAAGGTATTTTTCAGTCTAAATATAGACGTTGGCAAATACTTTCTCATTCCTTATAATGTCTGAACAAGTAAAAGTTAAAACAACCGATTCAAGGCAACAGCATGAAAAAAACTTGAATAATATTGTAAAAATGATTGTATTCCGTGGTTTAAGCTTTGTTTAGTTCTTTTCTTTCTACATGCGACCCGTTCACTTCTTTTAAACCAAGTACATTATCCGACGTAAAAACTCTGTTTAGAACATTTGGCGAATTGACAAAAACAGACAGATACATTCAACACAATTCAACAGGCAATTGCCCCGGGAACACGTTGATGTTGGCATTAAAATCAATTAAACAGCCGTATTTGGGAAAACCTTGAATTCAGACGTAGCCCGTCTATTTCTATTTTTAGAGTGTGATGCATGCATGCATGATTGCTGGTATCAATACTCCGATTATATCTATTAAAATATAGTCAATATTTTTTGGTATCAATAGTTCGATTTGTTAGTATCATTAATAAGTTCTTGATATACATAAATCTCAGCAAATGTGCCCGATTTCATCAAAAGATGATTAAGTGATATCAAAATTTTAGAATTCTTGATGTCTCGGAATACTTTTTTTGATATCAGAAATGCATTTTAAATCTAAAAATGTCTAAAAATATTTTAAAGGCGCCACATACAGATTATTATCCGACCTATTGCAAAGTGTGCATGGATGACGTTTCCGCTGCATATATGCATAAAGCAGTTACTAGATGCCTTAACATAAACAATCAGATTAGTCTCTTATTCTAAATAAGGTAAAAACGTCTGACATGTTACTTCACGTGTGCAAATTTCGGGACGTTATGATGTCAGGAAGAGAGACAAGTATTAATACGCTTATATTTTTTTTCAAAATAAGCGCATATTGCAGCATATTGCCACATCCAACGTAGTCATACTTATTGTCCTGATCAATGACTTCCGAAACGAATCATTATTGATGCCATGTTTCTTTAAACTCAAGTTATAATAGAATTAGTTCTAATTTTGAAACGCAATTTTCTATATTCGGACGAATCAAATAAGTGAGGAAATAACTTCATTTAATTATTATTTATATTCTTTACCATAAAAGGTTAATCTGTAAAGAGTTTAATTAAGTATGAGTCCAATCATACTTATAATATGAATGCAAGTAAAGTAAAGTTAAACCTTGATTAACCATTACACGACCTATTGACACTGTACGCATGTTAAGATACCCTGCCCATTTTTACATTTTAAGACATCATTGGCCCTACAGGTTATTCAAAGTTCTCACGTGAAATGTTGTCTCCGGAAGAATTGATTAATTTCCGCCTGATTTTAATTTTGTCTCAGACAGTGTGTAGTGTCAATTACATATGCATGGTCCAAGGCGCAATACCGAACGCATGGGTAATTGAAATTTATCTGGTCCGATGTAAATTGTATGCGTTCAGCTAAATTTCAAACTGTTCTTGGCATGTTTCATCTTTTTAAGACAAGCAATAATTGTTTGATTGTATGTATCATGAAGAAAAGACCAGTTTCACAATACTATTCCTGTTGCTATCTTTAGATATCATGTGACGCGTCGAATTTCAAAACGAGGCCGAACGTGTATAGATCTTTGGCGGAGAATTATGGCGTACCATTCGAGTCGTAAGTCAACAAGACCAACTAGGTAAAAAGAGAAAGTACTTCGACGTACAATATGTACGTCGAAGTAAAAACATTGTACTTCGACGTACAAATATGAAATACACTTCGAAGTATATGGGCCGTGTCGCGACAAAACCTGTATTCGTGACATCAATTATGACGTTGGAAAATTCTCTGTAAAGTGACGTCAACATTTGTTTTTTAATTTGCGCAATTTCGTCTTCACTGAAACATGTGAATCTGTGTAGCTGTTTAGGACAGTTTTGTATTTGTGAAACATCTTTATATGAAATGACGTGATATGGATAATGAAATAGAAGTAAGTAATATATTTTATTGTTATTAGATCTAGCTATTTTGCAAAATTGGTTTGATCTGATTATTAAATAGAATATAGCGAACTAGACGTGTTTACAAATTAACCATCATGTTAAACGTTGTTAAGATATTCAGTCAACAAAAATTTATTTACGGTAGAATCTAGTCCAGGCTTCCTGAAAAGGCCGGTCTTGTCCGGAAAAATTCTTTACGGTTCGGCGAAGTTTCTAATATCGCCGATCCTTGTGACAGGCCAAAAACAAAAAGACTAAATACTAAAAAGTCTAATACTTGCTAAAAGAACGATTACACCCTATTGAAATCACTCTTTTCGTGAATTTCGAGTCTTTTTGTCATTAAGAACACTAACGCGATACTAGTTTTTAAGAGTACTCTCTCTTTGTTGATTTTTCGAAAACGACAATTTCATTGTTCCGACATTTTACCATCTATCCAATTACAAAGGTTGTAACAAAAACTACACATAAAAAAATGCTTATACAAATGACCGCCTCGATAGCCTAGTGGAAGAGCGTCCGCTTCGACTGCGGGAGGCCGTCGGTTCGATCCCGGCCGCGACATACCAAAGTCGTGAAAAATGATACTAGTGGCTCCCATGCTTGACGCTCAGCATTAAATGGGTAGCACTAGGAAGATAAATCGAAGCAGTCAGTTAAGTATTCGTTAGTGGATACCTTGTTAATCGTACAATAGCTGTATAGCTAATGTTACTTGTTGATTATATGCGACGTTGTCATCATCATATATAAGCATTGTTTTGCTTTATGTATCGTCGAAACGCATGAAATAACACGGAAATGTGTTTATATCAGTGTACTATCGCATTATCTTTTTATTTATGATAATATAGAACAGATAGTTTTGTAAAAGATTGATATTGTACGGAGAATATATAAGAGTATATTTTGTACAAGTTGACTACATAACTACTTATTATTTTGAATGAATCGAATATTTTAAAATTACAGTGTGTTACATTTGCATAAGAACACAATGATTTGATGTTATATGTTCCAAAATCAATTACTCGCTGATAGTTGTCCGATACTTATACACAGGCTGCACATTGCAATATATATGAGTTAAACTTTACTATATTCTTCAGTTATAAACTCACGCTGTTCGGTCAGGTGAATTTTTGTCCGGACAGGCTTACTTTTCCATCAGCCTGTTTGGTTATCAGGCACTTTTTGGGACTTTTCAGGAAGCCTATAACTTATCAGATTAAAAGTTTGTTATTTTTATTTGTTTATGAATTGTTGTAAGAGTTTATCCCAACTTTTAATTGCATGGGATTACACATAACAAGGCGTACAAAAAGTCGTTTTTCCCCAATAACCCGACCGATTCTAATTTGTTGTGCTGATTCTAAAAGCTAAACCGTTTTTCTAATTCAAAGCAAAATAGTACTTGTTATTTGTTAGTATTTGTTATCGATTTTGATTATAAACTCGACCATATTTTCTAAATTATTATTTATCCAACTTCTATATAGATTTACATAGTTTTATAAGCAGGAAAGGATATTGCATAGAATTTTGGAAGATTTTGTCACTTATTATCATTGTTTCGGTAGGAAATAGCTTGCATATCGCAATATAGATTTATATTGTCTCCTTTTATTCAATACTAAGTGCAAAAAAAATTCTCTGTAATTTCGCGTAGAGAAACACGTATCGATTATTTTATGTTTGAATAATTTGCATATAGTCCATACGTTTCGAGGAAGTGGACAATTTATTATCCGACCATTTAGGACGAACTCCATCGGCATCTCAGGTGAGCTCAAACTCCGATGATGAGACTGATCATTCATTCAGTGAGGACGACATCAGTTCAGTAGCAGATAGTGTTGATTCTAGAGCCAGAAAATTCATTCACCAACATGACATTGTATGTAACAACAGAGAGTATGACAGTGATGTGGACAATACATAGATTGTCAGTGGTGCATTCGCCAGTGGTGACATAGACGCTGAATTTGCAAATGTCAGGCAATTTCTCGAGATCGGATATGCTTGCAAGAGTAAGTGTACTGTTAATTTTGAAATTGGCCAGGTATACGATCATATCTTGAACATGTGAGAATTTACAAAGGAAGAGCAGCATATTATCTTCATTGGTAGTCTTAAATGTGGAAATGGCCTGACTGCAAAACGAGGAAAGCCAAGGAAATGTTCGATGGTTTCTTACAATGCATTCCAAAAGCCAGTTTGCAAGAAAACGTTTATGCTGATTAATGACATTGGTAGATCAGCTTTAGAAAATATTGTAGATCATTATAAGCAGAATGGTCCAGTACCAAGGAAGCATTGAAACGCAGGAAAGGAACGAGCCGTCATTTTTGATGATGTAAAACGTGTGGTTGAATTTTTGCAAAATTATGCGGACACGTATGGTTTCCCCCAACCAGCAGCTCTCAGAGGAAGCGACAATACGTACTCCTCTAATCTATCTTGACAGTGGTAATCATTCATAAAGAGTATATAAAAAGTTATCGCGAGGCTGGGGAAAGATCTTTACAGCGAACTGCTTTTTGTGAAATTTTGGAAAGCTGTCTGTGTCACATTAGAATAGCTTCGCCTAGGGATGATGTATGCGCAACATGTGAATGACATAGAAAAAACATTATGAACGCAATAAAAGAGAGTGAGAAGTTAGAGGCTGCCGAAAACTTCAAACAACATGTGGTAAATGCCCAAAATGAAAGAGAACTTTATAATGACTGTGTAAATCGTGCCAAGGAAACATACATATTAAGTTTAAATAAAAGAACAAACCACTATACTTTTGATTTTAGTCAAAATGTATCCATTCCTCACTTCTTGCGGAAAATGGGTCCAATTTATTTCATGCCCCTTCGCAAAGTATAGATTTTTGGTAGTGCTGCAACAATATACCGGTATATCGGTATATATCGCAATACGCAATCCGCATATTGAATTGCGATACGATTTTCGTCATACCGGTACGAAAATTTTGCAAACATGCATCTACATTCGTTCAGAAAAGCCATCCAAAATAATGATACATTGTATCAAGGTAACAAACAAAGCGGTATTTGTAAAAATAAATTGTTACGTAAAAAGTCTATTATACAGAGTAGCGTTGTTACATGGGAGCATTCATTCTATGCTTTTAAACGAATTATCGTTGGATTAATTACGCACAACTAAATGTTTCGTTCGATTCTGAAATGAGCATATTAATTTGTAATCCGAATTTCGGAAACACGCTTCCGAAATGTAATGCTAACACGACCATTAAAAAGTGCTTTATTCTTTTTCTCATAAAAAGCGCGCGAAAATTATACAGACATGTAGAACGTCGCGTGCAAAGTGTGGGTGTATTTGTGTTGTATAAACGGGAACATCACGTCAGGCGATTTACGCGTGTTCAGTGGGGAAAAAAACCGCCCAATTGGAAGTTATTTCATCACATCTTTAAATAGTAACAAATGCCAAAATGTATTTGATATTTAAGAAAATTGGTGAATGTTTGTGTTTTGTATTATTCTTGAGCATTTTTATAGTAAACATTTACCAGAATTTGCTTTAAACTGGAATATACGGGATTATCGGGTAATTGGCGAGTTATAATTCTGGTACAAGTAAGCAATATATTGCGATATATTGCAATACGGGTTTTTGAGCTGACAATATATCGCAATACGCTTTTTGGCGTATTGTTGCAGCACTAATTTTTGGTGAACGGATAGATGGACTGCCTAAATAGCTCAATTTTTGTATTGATGAAAGTGAAAGTATGGGCATATATGGAACCCAAACACACGGACCCAATGCTATCATCTCGATGTTGGACACCCACGGGCGTGGAGAATCGACATGCTCCATCCATGAGGATAATTGTCCAGGTATTATTTTGTGACATTATCCAGTGGTAATCATATGATTTATTTAGTTATATTTGAATAAATATTTCGAACATATGAGTAAATAGTGTGATCTTTACATTATTTATATATATGACTATATTCTAGTACCATATGGTAATAATTGATTTTTCTTTTGAAGTAGGCTTAACAGAATGTGTAACTTTATCTTAATAACAAAAAAAAAACAAGGGACAAAATTGTCACAAAACCAGGTTATTCATTGTGAAAAAAAAATCTGATAAAGGGAGACAACTCAAACTGAACTTTTGAAACGAACAAACAAAATTAACCCCCTTTGTAAGTTTGTTTTAAAATAAATCTACTTTTAGTCGTGGCGACCTTGACATTGGAGATATTGACGTGATTCTTTCGTGCGACACACCGTCCCATGATGGTGAACAAATGTGCCAAATGATTTTAAAATCTCATAATGAATGACATAGTTATAGCCCAGACAAGCTCATTTATTGCTATTTTTTACCTTTGAACTCAAAGTGTGACCTTGACCTTGGAGATATTGACGTAATTTTTTCGCGCGACACACCGTCTAATGATGGTTAACAAATGTGCCAAATGATTTTAAAATCTCACAATGAACGACAAAGTTATGGCCCGGACAAGCTTGTTCCGCCCGCCCGCCAGCCCGCCAGCCCGCCAGCCCGCCAGCCAGCCAGCCCGCCCGCATTCGCCAATCTAATAACCAGTTTTTTCCTTCGGAAAACCTGGTTAAAAATATAATAACGTTTTAGTATGTTTATTAGAATATTAACATATGGTCTGCAATGGTTACAGGTCAGAACAAGAAACGCTATTGGCTATTTCACATGGCGTGTGATGACCGGCAGACATGACGTGATAGAATACCACATGCAAATACCAAGCCATGCCAGGTGTCTGGTTGACAATGGATTTGGACATTTAAAGAAACTTTACAGGTACCTAAAAGCCGCATTTGTTGTATGTGTAAGAATAAAAATAATCAAGTAAATTTTCCTTGTATGAAGTGTTTTATTTATTTAGCACGTAGAATATGATCCATTTTACATTTCTTCTCCTAACAATACTAGCACTCTGATCATTGAAATTCAGGAGGTCGAACATTGATTCAATGGACTCCTTGACCCAGATGGTGAATATGTCTTCTGCATCAAATGATGCAGTGAGGTACCCGGCACGGAAGTGGCGGGATTGGAAAGGGTTTTTGTCTCGACTGTTTTGTCCTGTACCAGCGATAAGGTATTTACTAACGTAGACCTATGATAATTGGTTGAAAATGTTCACACCACTGAGTAGAATTTATAGTATGTTTTCAGTATAACGGGTTTAAAATGCTGTTTAACGAAAAGTGTAAAGTTCCTAAAGTGCAATACAAAGCGAAAGAAAAACAAAACCCGGACATAACCATGCACATTGTCTTCAATTTAAGTTACCAATGCAAATGAATATTTTTCGCAAATGCATCATACTTTTTTGTCATATCAAAAAGTTTTATAATGTTTGCCAAAATAGTATTTCGTTTTATTTTCAGACACTATCAGAACTTCAGCAAGACGACGGAAGAGCCAGGTGTGGTCACAATGCGCACGGGAGTCGGATGTCCAGAGGTCAAGATTATTGTGGCTATGGGTGGCGTCCATATTCCATACCACCGACCGCAGATTGTAGAGGCCAAATAACTCAGCCGAAACAGACAGGAGTACTTGTACAAAGTTGTCAGGCCATATCTAAGCGATGCTAACAATGATGCTAATTGCCCTTGCCCAGAAACATAACTGTAGTTATGTTTTATATTCCATTACATTTTATGACAAACATAAATTATTTATCATCTAACCATTTAGAATAAAAACAAACACATTTGTTTAGGTGTCATGACAAGCAGGGTATTTTATTTCTTGAAACACACGCACGGAGTGGGTGTTTGTATCTGACAGGGCTTTCTACACATAAATGCAAGAAACAAATCTTCTGACGATCGTATGTGTTCAATGAGCAACAGATATCGACCCCAATGGCACCGCTCAGTTGAAAAGTCTCGAGACGTCAGTAAACGTTGCGACATCCTTCTCATATATTTAAGAACTGAAACGATACTAAATCCATTCTGTAGAACACGTCGTTATACGTATCATTAAACATGCTCATGCATTACATGTGAATAATTGAATATTATTAATACCCATCAGACGTCAAGCCTAAACTCAAAATCATACAATTGCACACTTTAACTACACAATTCAAAATCACAAGCCCAAACAAGGACGCCACGGCCATAACAACCGCCCGTCCGCCGCCGATGCCCAAAGCGCACCGAGGACGCCCCCTATGCCCATCCACAACGCCTATTTGCGAAAAGTACATAAAGTGAAGCATTAGTTTTGATAAAACAGCTGCGATAATTACAAGATTTATTCATTACCATCAATTAAGAGAAGTGCACATGACTTCACGTACACCCCAAACAATAATCGTCGGTAACGAACGATTCAGGTGTAACCGCGAGCGGGATACGCAACCCTACTGCTCATTTTTCATTTTTCTTTTAATGGCAGGGGGACGTATGAGGACCCATGGCTAAAGACCGGTGTCTAGGTGCCTTCATCACCTCCTGAAACCTCTAATTTTAGAGAAATCTACAAATAATCAGCTGTTACTATATCGTAAACGTTAAGTATTCTTTTTAGAAAACTATGTAAATCCCATGGTAAAATGTCCGGAACCAATGCCCCTTTCTATCTCAAGTCAGTCATCCGTCTGCTCTCATAAAACTCACTGAAACACATAAAACATTATATTAACATCAACACACAAACAGAGCATAAATAAATAAAACGATTTAAATCAAGTCTTCGCTCTACCCTGCTTGCCTGTCGAATGACTAAACCTACAAATCTGTGCACGAGGAAATCTTGATTTCCGCACCATTGGACATATATCACCTTCAAAAACCTGTATAACCAGTTTATTCATTCACACAACGATAATAAATACATTTATGTTTTATATTCCATTACATTTTATGACAAACATAAATTATTTATCATCTAACCATTTAGAATAAAAACAAACACATTTGTTTAGGTGTCATGACAAGCAGGGTATTTTATCGACAGAAAAAGAACGGGGCAAAAAAACAACGCACAACTAACAACATACAACACCAAGTACCATATATATTTACAAATCCAAACGAGAAGAAACAATTGTTTGTGTTTCATCCGAATCTCTCACGCAGTGATCCTAAGCGCCAACAGTCTTCCACTGCCCATGGTTTTTTAACACTATCAGATACACCGCTATTTGCAACAGCAGTTGCTTCCCCTGACCGAAATTAATGCAACCCGTAAACATAAGGTTTAAGTCAAATTTCACGAAAGATGTGGTGCAAAATATCTAATTGTCTACTGTAACTCATCTGCTTTGAGCCAACTAAAATGTATTTATTCATTTTCTTACCATTTGTTATGTTTCTAAACGAAACATATATTGCAATATCTAGAATAGTTTCAACCAAGATACATTTTTTCAAGTAGAAGACAGGGCATAAAACTGCATTTGTTTTACAAAATGTCAAAACCTGTTCGCCCTTGCACAATTGAACCATTTTAATATTGAAAATAATAATTATAGCACAATCCTCAAAAATCTTGTATCGCATCCTTTCAATTCAAAGTTCCCAAACCGCCAAATCCCCCCAAAAAACGCACCAAACACACGGTTACACATCTCACATCAAAGAATCAAAGCCTCTACACATCCGCTTTAGTCACTAAGCACCTCCGAACGAGCGGCCCAGAATTGGCCCTTTTCAATCCATCATCAGAAAACACAACCAGACCAGAATTACAACGATCACACGATCCCACAACCCCATGAGCCCACGAAATGCCACACACAATCGCGTCTACCCCAGAGGCAGACAGACACGAAACACACACACCAACATTGTAAATTGACTTTCTGTAACAAAACCGTTTCCCTTGCTTTCTTTTTTGCAAGTATTTTCCAATTTGAAATAAATATTACCCTTGCTATCTTTTTTGCAAGTATTATACTTTTAAAACTATTATTTTTAACCCTTGCTTTCTTTTTTGCAAGTACTGTTTTTGCTTTCTTTTTTGCAAATATTCCATTCCTCGTGTACTGTACACGACTTCGTAAGCACCAGGTGCAAACGGACATACACCAACATGGTTTCTATACATACTTAATGGCTATACAAAAACAACATCCATTGAATCATTTCTACACATATAAACACGTGAAAAATCCCAACTATACCATAAGTATAGCAAAACAGTCAAACCATTCATATCACTGATTCACATATAAACGACATATAGTATAGTTAAATTCGAATAGCAAGAACATTTCTTGAAAAAGGTCTTGAACTGAAACAGAGTGGTTATTACTCATACAAATAGTTTGCCCTTTGTCAAACACAATAATATCATTCTCAAAGTGCATTTGTACATTACCAGCCTCAAATAAGAATGGCCAAAATGCTGCACTAGGCCATCTGTGTACCACCAAAACGCCATATGCGTTGCATTCTAGAAAGTGCAAAATTGTTTTTCCTACGAGATAAATAGGGGCATCAACCAACTCAAATCGGCATCCCAAAACTGTGTAAAGCATTCTGCTACTGTTTCAAAATCAAAGAATTTTGAATTATATCTAAGTATTTCCATTTTTAACAGTAGCCAAGCGATCAATCAAAATCGGACCCGAGCTACCATTTACATACTCAAAGAAATCTCGTGAGATTTACCATTCATCTGTATTGCTCATTTTACTTATACTGGCAATGGAGTTTAATTCTCTTGGAATCCATTGTATTTCAAGTCCTATATTCATCTTCAAACACATACTAAAATGCTTAGTGCTAGATCATGTTACTCAATTTTAGAACTTCCTACCTTTACCAACTTTACACGTGATTCAGAGTCAGAAAACGTCTTAACAGCCCCCCACCCTTAAAAAAATCCCATAGGCACGTAAAACTAGAACTACTCCATTAAGTATTCTATAAGTAGAACTTGTATTACAATCGTCATTTGACCATATATCGTGAAAAATAAAACCTGACATATCAACAATATAAGCCCCACCGGCACACCCACTTGCATCACTGTAAACTTTTAAAACTTTGACACATGTAGTTTTACTAAAATGTCTTGATTGTATGCCATCTATGCGACCTAACCAAAATCTAAATTCGGAAATAAATAAGCTATCTGGTTCAAGGGCTATAACTCTATGCATTGACGGTCTAGAAACGATTTCAGAATAAAGATATCTAGTCTTTACCTAGCCAGACTACCAATAACAGGCATCATTGAAACAATTTTCCCCGTACATCTTAGCTAAATCCCTTGCCGAAACCATTGGCATGGAAGAAAATACCTTAAAAAGAGTATTTTTAAAATCAGTTATTCTTCTATCGAGAATTTCAAAAGAAAACATTTGGCTATCCCAGATTAATCCTACCCATTATAGCCTCTGAACTGGTACTTATATTGACTTGTCCTCATTGATCACAAAATCAGCTTCCGGCTTCATTCACGGCTTGATTGACTAACAACATGAGGGATGTCTTTTAATTCTTCAATACAGCCAGTATTTTACATATCCTGCACCGACTCGTTAATATCTGCTAATCTATCTGCTTTAAAGCTGATTGGTTATTTACAGATACACATTTTTCAGGTAATTATAAGAATGGTAATGCGTAAGCGCCGACAATACAGTCAATTATATCAGGATTGGCACCAATGATTTTCCGAAAAAAGGACATGCCTCTTTAAACTACATTTTACAAGAGAAAAACGTGAGAAATGATACTTTTCTTCACAATGTGCGTATTATATGTAAACCAAACACGTCAAACAATTCTCCTCTATCCCCGAGGGCCTACCTTCTTGACCGCTACCACGTGGTCGCTACGTGTGTCCATTTACTGTGCCAGCCCTGTCCCCGCCGGCGAAGCGATCTCTCCTCTCATCCTGACTGTCCATATTAATAAATTACCAACGCCAAAACGACACAAAAATAAATCAAATTTCACAATGAAATGTGGTTGAGAAAATAAACAAGGGACAAAATTGTCACAAAACCAGGTTTTCATTGTGAAAAAAAAATCTGATAAAGGGAGAAAACTCAAACTGAACTTTTGAAATGACCAAAAAAAATTAACCCCCTTTTTTAATGTTTTTTTTTTTTTAAATCTATTTTTAGTCGTGGCGACCTTGACATTGGAGATATTGACGTGATTCTTTCGTGGGACACACCGTCCCATGATGGTGAACAAATGTGCCAAATGATTTTAAAATCTCACAATGAATGACATAGTTATGGCCAGGACAAGCTCATTTATGGCCATTTTTGACCTTTGAACTCAAAGTGTGACCTTGACCTTGGAGATATCGACGTAATTATTTCGCGCGACACACCGTCCAATGATGGTGAACAAATGTGCCAAATGATTTTAAAATCTGACGATGAACGACATAGTTATGGCTCGGACAAGCTCATTTATGGCCATTTTTGACCTTTGAACTCAAAGTGTGACCTTGACCTTGGAGATATCGACGTAATTATTTCGCGCGACACACCGTCCAATGATGGTGAACAAATGTGCCAAATGATTTTAAAATCTGACAATGAACGACATAGTTATGGCCCGGACAAGCTTATTCCGCCAGCCCGCCAGCCCGCCAGCCAGCCAGCCCGCCAGCCAGCCAGCCAGCCCGCCCGCATTCGCCAATCTAATAACCAGTTTTTTCCTTCGGAAAACCTGGTTAATAAAACGATTTAAATCAAGTCTTCGCTCTACCCTGCTTGCCTGTCGAATGACTAAACCTACAAATCTGTGCACGAGGAAATCTTGATTTCCGCACCATTGGACATATATCACCTTCAAAAACCTGTATAACCAGTTTATTCATTCACACAACGATAATAAATACATTTATGTCGTCGCATTCTGTGGCGAAAGATTACACACATTATAATGTCAATATTTACAGGCGAATGAATAACTTAAAACTTATTCTTCAGTACTTTTTGAATATCCTTAAATGTCTGTTCGAATACATTGGTTTATTTATAACACATTTAAATAACACGGTTTTCATATGAAATGAAATATTTGTATTCACTTCTGCTTGTTTGTATAGAATTCATGTCAAACGAAGATTTGTACATAAGCTGTATGTTAATACATTGTGAACATGCTAAGAATAATTATAAAAAAATAGATAAGTAGAAAAAGTAGATATTATTGAAGATTACTCAACTCTTAATTTTTAGGAAAAGCACTTTTGGGAAATTACAATCTTACATTTCAACACAATTTAATTATTTTGTATTATTATTATAGGATATTGTTGGTTTATGTATTGACGGTGTAACGTTGTTAACGTCAAAACACCTCTGCACGTCTGTTACTAAAACAAAAGATTCTCAGTAAGTAATGGTGCTATACCTAAATTTGGTATCATAATAGCAAGCACAGAACAGTCTTTATCAATCTATAGAAATCAAAAAATGTGAAATTTTGTCACAAATACAGGTTTTTCCACGACATGGCTCATATATTTGTACTTCGAAGTACAATTTTTACTTCGACGTACATGTTTGTACTTCGACGTACACATTTTCTGAACAGCCAATCAAAACACTCGTCTCTGGAGCCGCTTTTCCTTCAGATTTATTCACAATTAATGATTACAATCTCTTTTCTTAATTGAGGACAAAACGAAAAAAAATATCAAAATTGAAAAAAAAACAACAACAAAGAATCATAAACATTTGCTCAAATATCAACAAAATATTTATAGAAATGAAGTAATTTAATTTTGTTAAACATTTAAAGACATTATATTATAACGATAAAACAGAGGGGTTTTCAACCGCTGTCTTTTCACACCACAGTCAGTGACAGCGGTTGTGAAATCTAGCAGCAGTCACTTTTAAAAGAAAGTAGATTAACAAAATATACATTTATGGGCTACCTAGCATATAATATCTTTAAATACATTAGCATCAATGAAAATGTTAGAAGTAAACTTTTAATTACATGCGTTTAACATGCGGATCAAAGCAACAGATGTAAGGCGTCTTCAGATTGGCTAACACTCAAGAGTTGGTAAAAACTATACCTCGAACTACAATTTTGTACTTCGAAGTACAAAAAAAAAACATTGTACGTCGAAGTACTTTTTTCTTTTTACCTTGTAGTGGTACGCCATAGAGAATATCGATGATGATAAATCAGTTGAATTTTATTAATTACATTCGGGATTTTTATGTGCACTGACACTGGTTACAATTACGGCAAACATATACATACATACATGTGTTGTTTAGTCAATAAATTGATGAAGGGTTATAAAATGAACATTCTTACACCTAAGTCATATTTCAAAGCCATAGTATTTAGTACCACTAGTGTATACGTGTATATATTTTGTTTAATCTTTATTAAACTTCAAGATACCAATGACAATCAAGGCAAATGTTGTCTTAAGAATAAACATTGATAAGTGCACAAAAGACAGATATAGATAAGTCGTGTACTACAAAACGTTATTATATAAATTAAATTCTAAAAGATATGTTTGTTGGTCTGTTAAATGATTAATGAACGATCGAACGTGTAAAAATGTGTTTTGTCAATGACTCAATTATAAGAAAAAGCACTAGAAAATGAAAAGCGGATGACACTATGTAAATGAAATGTCATATTTCTTTTAACTTGAATTAATGTTTTTTTACAGTGAAAGACAATATTGAAGAATTCTTTATAATGGTAAAAACAACGAACGTGGAGCAAAATGAACTGTCTATGCATGAACATTGATTTCTCTTTATTCAAACGTGATTATGAGTGACAAATATATGTCACTTTATGTCATCAATCTTGTTTGTCTGTATTTTTCGGAAACATGATTTAACCCCGTGTGGTCATCGAAAATGCTTGTTTTAATTGTGTTCTTCCATACACTAACACAATCACTGTTTATAAGACTACGTAATAACGGAGTTTTATTTTATCGGAACCCGCTAAATACGTTTTTTTGTTTAGAATAACATTTTATAAATATGTCAAATGTATAGGTATTAAGCAATTTATTATGTATCCGAACATTCTTCGACAAGGACTATTGTTCCTACGCTAATTTTGACAAGGCGGACATTCGTTCATACGTTGTTTTAACTACCCGGACATTCATTCCCATGCTATTTTTACAATCGTTCCAACATTATTGACAGGCCGGATATTCGCTCCTACATAGTTTTCACGCCCCGATTTCTGAAAGGTTTCGCAAAGTACAGATCTCAGTGAAAGTCGATATATTCGAATATTGTTGACGTTATTATGCCCATGATCACGATAAAGTCTTACAACAGTATAAAGTATAACGCAAAATATAAGACAAATATATAAGAAAACTATTTTAATGACAACACATCAAAATACCGGATACAATGCCAAAAAATGTCATATTATTTGATAAAATGTGATAATAATGACCGGGGTAGCAATTCTTCAGGAACGAATCTCCGGGCTGTCAAAATAACGAAGGAACGAATGTCCGGGCTGTCAAAATTATGTAGGAACCATTATTCGCATTGTCAAAATGACGAAGGCACGAATGTTCAGGTTGTCAAAAAACTTAGGAACGAATTTACTGTATGTACGATAGCAATGCTTCAACTATCAATTATCAATCATTACCAATACAAACACTGTGTCATATAAGTCGCAAACTAACGAAACAAAAAGTACTTGAATCAATTAGACTACTACTACTGCTACTACTACTACTACTACTACTACTACTACTACTACTACTACTACTGCTACTACTACTACTTCTACTACTACTACTACTACTACTACTTCTACTACTACTACTACTACTACTACTACTACTTCTACTTCTACTTCTACTTCTACTACTACTACTACTACTACTACTACTACTACTACTACTTCTACTACTACTACTACTACAACAACAACAACAACAACTACTACTACTACTTCTACTACTAGGACTACTACTACTACAACAACAACAACAACTACTGCTACTACTACTCCATAACTAGGTTTATATCGTATGACGCTCCTGTTTTCTTTAATAATTATGCACATACGTGATAACATCTGAAACTCAGCTGTGTTCTATGACATAACATATCACATTTTCTCACAACTAAAATATTCGTTTGTTATTCTAACATTCTGTGGGGAGTAAAAAACATGCCCTAGTCGGTCCCTCTACATATCTTGAATGTTGGTTTTTTACGTCGCGCATATCACCATTTTTGTTTTACAGGAAATGACCAATTTAGATGCCTTTAATAAATGAACATCGTATATTCTTTAAGAGTTTCTCATCGGTTGCTATCCATGGAGCCAAACAACTTGTATTGGAAAGCAGGCATACCTCTGTCTGTTATGATGGAAGTGCAAGCTGACCATGACGCCACCAACCATACCAGTAGCCGAAATACACCAGGGAGCATCTTCTCCAAGAAACATAAATATAAATAATGTACAAGTGACATGATTGGATGACAGTTAACATAGCTCTTTAGTGCTTGTCAAGCAATTAGTATTGGCATGATGCTGTGTGTACAAATGGATGTTTGTTCTTTGTTAGAAGGAGCTTATTTTATTTCGCCCACTACAATTCTGTATATACCAAGCTTATATCCTATAAATTGGTTGCTGATCGTTAAGACTATGTGAAATGAAAAAAGTAAAAACCTGGCCCCGTGTTCACAAAACAGTTTTTGCAATTGAAAATCGATTTTGCTTGTCATTTAAAGGGACTGTACACCACGATGACGAAGAAAAGAAAAGTTGTAAAATACCGTATTTTTTAACAATTATTAGTTTATATTGATTAAAATATCACGACTGCTATAGTAAATTACTTGAAAAAAGTTGTTAAGTTTTCATATTTTCAGTATATTCGGTAATAAATTTTACTGGGTATGTCTACCAGGTAACTACAAGTTAACTATAAATAACACCAGTAGATTTATCATCATCATCACGTGGCAAACCCAGGAATGCTAATCGTGTATGCGTAGTGAAGTGTATATATTTTATATATACAATGATCATTCTACTTGTGTTATTTATAGTGTGTATATAGTTATGTCACCTATTTTCGCGATGTACTTTCGATTTCACATCGCAAAATTTTATTACCAAATATACTGAAAACATGAACTTTTTTCAAGTAATGTAATATACCAGTCGTGATATTTTAATCAATATAAACTAATTATTGTAAAAAAATACGGTATTTCAAAACTTTTCTTTTCACGTAATTCGTGGTTAACAGTCCCTTTAAAATCGATTTCCATTGTACTTGATAGGCAAACATTAAAAGCGATTTTCGCTTGGAAAAATGTTTTGTGAACACGAGCCCAGGCTGACCTTGTTTACAACCCATTTAAAACATGATAAACACAATGTATAAAGATAAAACAAACTGTGCTCACAATTTTCCAGAAACATCATCCAATGCATATTACGAGGCAATATATTTCGTTTTATAATCGTTTTCTCGATTTAAACTTGTGAATTATCTTGTAAAATTTTGACCTGCAATACATGACAACTGGAAAACGATAATTCAGACATAAATGTATGGAAAAGTATTTACATCTTGAGCAGTAGAAATAATAAAGAACTGTAATTAACATTTACGGAGGTTTGATACAACGCAGGTTGATGCTTGACATTAATTTGAGTGAAATTTTGTTTGATCAGGAAATGCTTGCGAATGATCTGAGCATTCGAGTGCTGATGAGTAAAATCAATGAATATATATTGGTAAAGGGATAAAAACTAAAACCAGTTTATGTTCATTAATTAATAAACAAGGTTATAGAGCTGTCAAAATGAAACCAACATTTATAAAATGTGTTTTCAGAGCAATATCCACAATCGGTATTGGTTAAATAAAAAATAGTTAGCTGGAAATAAACATATTATGCATACAATTAATAAATTATATAAGTTAAAGATTGTGAATTTTCACATTTCGAACGTGAATATTGTGATACCTTTGTTAGGTCAAATTGTCACTGTCAAAGTGTTACACATGTACGTCTTTTAGATATTTGTCTTGTGTAAGTAAGCTTGTTTTGAATTGTATATATAGACTAATAAAACAATTGAAACTGAAGAAAAGTCATTTGGAATATGTACACAATGTTGAAACATAAAGTTAACCAGGAACATGACGACAAACGTAAAGGTTTCATACAGTTTCACAAATGTTGTCAAAGTTACGCACGTAGTTAAGGAAAGTCCTGGTCATGTAAACCCTGCTTTAAATCTCGTCATAAGCAGTCAAAAATCGATTACACATGAAATTGCTGATTCAATTTAATAATCCAGGGAATTCATGGAGATACGTCTAAACAAATATTGGCAGGACAATTGCTGTTTGTAAATTACTACGTCTTTCCGCACATCAGTTTGTTTCTCGTCGATGTTGTTCGCGTCTTTAAAATTGATTTCATATCACATTTTCTGTACAGTAAATGCATCAAAATAG
This sequence comes from Dreissena polymorpha, assembly GCF_020536995.1. Classification (NCBI taxonomy): domain Eukaryota; kingdom Metazoa; phylum Mollusca; class Bivalvia; order Myida; family Dreissenidae; genus Dreissena; species Dreissena polymorpha. The sequence goes on from NC_068366.1 coordinate 69,718,839, forward strand.
TTACAAAGTTAATACAAATCACTTTAAGTAATAAGAGTGAAAAAGTGTAATGGAAGGGATCCAAAGAGTATCTTCATATCTTTTAAACGTTGTTAAGTATAGTGAAGGTGAACATAAAGTAGTACATTTTAAATGTTGCATTGGAATACACATTTACAATTCCGTTAGTAAATATAAAATCATTCAATAACAATTCCCGGGCTAAATCAAACAAGAGACTAATCCAATACATACAGGACGGATATGGCCGGAAATATTGGTAAATTAGTCGTGGATATAAGCTAATACAGCGTTTCCAAGCTTCCAATTTCCCAATTAGGCACTACATTGTGACCCGTATCTCGCCACAGGCCACACAAAGGGGAATTACTGTCTGCATGGCCGACCCTATTAAGTTCCTCCTTCATTTGAAGATTGAGCAACTGATGAGGAGACTATCGCCCACAAAATGTCTGATTTGCAGTGTGTGTGATGGAGACAATGTGATGTATGGCAATGCAATAAAAAACGATGTCTTAATAACATCGTAAATGTGTCGATACCAGGGAAGGGTGCCAATACAATACACTACTAGAGCAATAGCAAACTAGGCTGCTAACCATGTGTTACTGAATTGTTAACGCAAAAAAACAACAACATACAGTAGATTGTTTAACCGTTATAAAATAATCAGTTATTTCCGAAGGTTAATGTTACGTAATTTTCTGTTTTCGTTGTATAATATAGAAATGTCAATCGAGTCTAGTAAGACGCATGTAAACAGTAAATAATATCGAGCAACCGCACCTAGTAATAGTCAGCTCGAAAATATAACTCACAAAATATTAATTGAAAATGATTCTACATTCACTTATAATACTCTTCACAAGCGTAGCAATCGTCTGTAAAGTACAAAAATCATAATCGAACAGTAAACACACAGGTTTGGTAAATTAATTAACATTCGTCTGCACACACCATGACTAGAGTTTTTATAATTTCCTCATTTATTGAATTAACATGTATTATTTCAGAAAGCAGCTCAGTACCCCATTCGTTAACCAAGATTTGATTCATTCATAGGGTTCGAGTTATTCGGATTACAAAGTGTAACCGTCCTTTACCTTTTGTCTATGTCATGCACGTTCGGTTACCGTAGCCTGCTTATCAAATTGATCCCCGATCTTTTGGCGACATCCAGTTTTCTCACGAATTTATTAACAAGAGCAAGGGCTGATGAATAATTACAAGAAACGCCAGCTTTGTTAGTTTCATATTTATTATACTGTTTTAATGTGATACCTTACGTAAACACATTTTATATTCTATATTTGAACAATAGAAAAACATATGAGAAGAACAATACAAAAATTTAAATGGAATTAAATGGCCAAATGGCGGAATATAATTTAAACCAGACTAGCACTAGAGTAAAATAGCTATAGACTATCACTATAACTGAGCCATGTCGAGGAGGCGACCGAAGGTACGGCCCTAAAGATAGCCCCAACCCCAGTTGCACTATTGATTTAGCTTCTCGTGTATGCAATAATCGCCAACAGACAATCGACACCATTCTATATCGCAAATGTATGCAATTCCTATTTCAACGAACACGTTGCTGGTTCGGAAATAGATATTATACAAGCGCAAACGCTAAGGCCACCGCAACCGGCCAAGTATATTCTCGGTACGCCGTGCCGTGCAACATTTTATACATCCGCACTCGCTTAGGCCACCGCAACCGGCCAAGTGCAACATAATATACATGCGCAATCGCTAAGGCCACCGCAACCGGCCAAATAAATCCTGGGTACGCCGTACCGTAGGTTTTCAAGCCAAAAAGAGCTATTCCAGGTACGCCTAAGCACGCCGTGCCATCGAGCGAGTACTAGAACACTCATACTATCCCGAAAATATTTTTGAAAGCATTCCTGCCATCCTCACACATACGAGCACTACGTGATAGGTGACAACTAAATGCTATGTTTACCTCCACCGGACGTATGTACATCATTATATAATAACCTATTTATACTTTTAATGATTCCGATCACCTCCTAGACATAGAATTTCCGCCACAAAAATAAATTTATTTATTTTTCCCTAAATTCTATGACATGTTTAAAACTAATTTTAATAAACACTCGCGCAACGAATCTTAATATATATTTCGAGTCTGACGTCTAATATGTGAACGCCATCATTTCTGAAAAAAAACCTGGTGTTTTTCCATATTATTATGCTCGCCGGAAATGCCCTTTTAATATATTTTATAAATTCTAAATCGCTGATTCTAAATAAACGATAATAAATTGCAACGTAGAGATATTCTTGACCAGATTCAAGCTTCTCATGAGCGACCATAGGCAGAATCGAACATAACATAAAAATCGATATATGGGGCTCTTTTATCCACGACAGGCCTTTTCCTGTGACCGCCCTGAAGTATTTCGCTTCTCAAAACAATTCGTAGCTAACAAAATAACATGGCTATCAAGAGCTGGACATACTACAGCTAACCTATACAACTCCCTGAATTTATTAAATTAACATATCGCCGTAATATGTGCTAATTGCGTGATTTTAGAAATGCCTGCGAGTACCAATTATTTAGCTCTATATTGAATACATTCAATAGATAAGCCGGCATTGGGGTTGCTGCCGTGTTCGCAAACTGGTCCATTCTCCGAAAACGCTCTAACCACGCGCCCATTGCATCACTGTTAAAACGCCATTTGTAGGAATGATGAATAATAATGTCATTACAAGCCTAAACACACGCTGTCTTACACATGCACATTTCGTTTATATCATGTTCACAGTATGTTGTCCCATATTGCCGATTTAATTCGTAAAAACATTCCGTTTGCTTTATGACCACATTTTCAATACTCGTATAACCCGCCCCATGTTAAATTTACTATCGACCGTTTGTTTTCACATAGTTTAGATTTCAGCTTTAAATCTCTACCAATACACTTTTTATCGTCTGCTATGATATATTTTACCCTGTCAATATAAAATGCCCGTTAAGGTTTAATTCATATGCGCAGCCATCGTTATTTGTACATGTAATTGACTTGCACTTGTATAGTGTGTCGTGTATTGCCAGTTGTAATGCATTATTCACACACGTAGTCACGTTTATTTCGTGCCGATATCGTATATATTATAAATGTAGATACCTTGCTAGTGCAAGGGAGAAAACTTAAAATATGTCTTTAAACGTACAAAGTATTAACGTTCATGTATCCAGATCCAAACACAAACACACTGATTGTGCTATTTAGTAGTTCTTCTTTGTTTTGAAAAGCGCGGAAGCGGACAACATGTGAAACCGGCGCTCACGTTACCCAAAGCGTGCATACGTCACAGGTTAATAATAGTCTGGAGGATTCCGTTATGTACATCATAAGGTTTCAAATTTTTAATGCTTTTGGCATTTTTTGCACTATTTTTGCGAAAATCAGTATGGTGTTATCCCTTTAAAAACAAAACAATGACTTCATGCATTAATATATTTACATTAAAATACTTCGCAAGCAGATTCTTATTAACAAAAACGAAACAAAACATATATTTTGGTAGAGGTTAAGACATAATATAATTATAAGAGAATTCGGTTCATCAAAACACATATCCCAAGTTCCAAGGATATAAATCCGGATGGAAAAACAGTACGAAACTGATCGCAGGTCACGTATTCAGCACCGAGGAATTATAAAAAACTATTATTACCAGTTAATTGGACACTTTATTCACCAGAAAAATATACCAATGAACTTACCAAAAAAGAAGAAACCGATTGATACCAGTTAGCACTTTTGTGGAAAACTGTCTTACGGAAAGTCCGGAGATAGTCGACCTTTCACGATCGAAATCACACCCCTATTATCGGTATTTAAGCTTCACGCAAACCGTATTTTCTGTCTCGCTTTACAGAAATAAAATTAAACTGCCTTCGCAAGATCGTTGGTTTTGAATTATTATCATCAAACCATCAGGCAAGGAATATATAAATATATCTATTTAATAATTAGTGCTTAACGCGGAAATGGAAATAACATTTTATTAATAAGATTAAACACACGAAATAAACATAAGATATCCTAATATATACAAAAGATCCCGAGTAAGAAATAAAATATAATCGGTAGTAAATAGGACCGGTTATAATGGAAGGGTTAAGCTTTAGAACGTGTCTAAAGAATACTGATCAATTCTAGTCAGTTAAGATAACTGAATTTTTATGAGAAAAATCAACTCGGGCGGTTTTAAGCAATAATGCAAGATTAAAATATTCGCCACAACAAATACATGTCGCTGTGTAAGCGACGCGGACACGTAAATTGATACATCATCATTAGTTTGTCTGGGCAATATATGCATTTTTTGAATATTATCCATTCTAGACAGACTTTTCTTCGGTAAGATTTCGTTTGCATTGCACGCTAGTGCCTCGTGCTTACCCACGTTGTGACCACGTGGTAGCCCATCGGCTGTGCGGAAAATATCACAGAAATCAACAACTTCACCGTATGCGGCGTTATCGTCTGCGCGTTTACGTTTTGAAGGTGGCGCTGCTGCGAGTTCCGCCTCTGTTTGTGATCCAGGTACATAAGCTGATGCCGGCTCTGGTACCGGCGCCGTTTCCGCCGCATTCCTTCTACGCCATCTGGGCTCTTTGTTCCTTTGCCGGGTCCGGACCAACTTCCGCCCGCATCCCCCGTCCCTCTCTCTGTCTTTGTTTCACTACGGCTTGCCCCACCCGTCTTCGCACGCTACGACCTCTTACCGACATTGTAGATATCAGTTTTTGGATGTGTAGACACAAGTTTATCAGTCAAAGCTATTTCGCAAAAGGCACGAGATACGTGAAACTCGAGCTTATATACCGAATTAGTGACGTCAGACAGTCACTACTGAAATCGATATCACGCATGGTTTATTGTCGTCTGCTTGTATCTAATGATTTATACGAGATTTAAGCCTTTATCTATCGGAGACATGTATTCGCTACTTCAAATAAAAGAAATTAATTTTTAAAGAAATTAATTTTTATTGTTACACATCAGAACATCAAACACCGTGTTATGCAGTTCCAATTCCATGAGAAATTTGATTGATGATTTGGAGAATCAGAATTTTTATCAACATTGAATATCGTGTATGGTTAAGCCTACTTCTACTACTGCTCACTGCCGGCTTACAGGGTTTGGAGACCTGTGTTACGTTCTGACATCAATACTTACCACTTTTTGTATACACATTTGGACTTAATATTCATAAATTACATAAATCAAATACATTGATTAAAACACGTACTGCCGTAGTTCCATCGCACGACTCGAGACCAACAAATAAGCAAATATGTATGCTTGAATGAAAGCTAGTATAAAAAGCTTAATTGTAACTAGCATTTACAATGCGGTGTTTTTTCCCAATAAAATTGGACATAAATTTGATCTGTGATTATTGTATTTTGCCACAATGTATTACTCTTCGTTGTAACAATGTAGTGTTATTCCATGAATGGACATTTTCCCCGTACCGCAATAGCTCCTTTATTAATAAATATTTCTATCTCATCGCGATTTTAATAAATACAATAAAACTGAAAACTACATTTCATTTTATCATTTTTTGTAGCACATGTTTGTTCATAATCTTATTTAAGAACGATTAATTCGATCGCCATACTAACAAATGAAACTTTCTTATTCATCGATCTAAAATACGAGCTCGACACAACTAAATAAACAAATCTTCAAATGCCAGTAAAATTGAATTTATCCAAAGGTTTCACTTGATTATCAAATAATTAACAATTGACCTAGATTATACAACAAAGAATGCATAATCATAATAGCGCCTTCCCTAAAGCAATGAATGACACTGCACAAATACTTAACCGATGGCTGCAGGATGGTTAAGAATTATTTTAAATACTAGTGCCCGTAAAAAAAATATGTTCATTTTGAGTAATTCTAAAATAAGTTATTGTCTTTTGACAAATAAATGGTCAAGCATAATCCTGTCATCAATGTAGACGTTTTGTTAGCATATCGTATGCACACTCGTTTTGATGTTTAGCTTCAAGAGACGGAAAAAACAAACGAACGGATAAAAAATGGAAATAATTTACAAACTGAGAAATGATTTCAAGGACCAAAGGCCCTCGGTCGCTTAAACTGAATAGTTTTGAGCAGCCTGTGTGATGTGTCCGTTACCAATTCAGAAATATTTTACAATATTAAGGTTTTTTCTGTTGCTAGACCTTACACTGTACATCTGATGAACAAATAACGTTATACACAATAATAGCATTGCCCTTTATCATGATGTAGCAAGGTTTTGTATAAGGAGAACTTAAACTGCCTTTCTATTTGAGATAGCGTTTATAGCGACGCGGTAGAGTCTCTGCCCGATTTGGAATCGGGAAGTCCCGGGGTTAATGCCTCGGTCACACTGTCACGAATCAGAGCTACGAATGAGCTACGATTCAATCGGCTACGAATGCCTACGACATTGTCAAAATTCCTAGGTCGCTACGATTACAGTACGGAGCACAACAACGTGAGTACGGATTTCGACGAATCTACCATCAAATGTTGGAAAACGATCAAGGAAAGGTACGGACTGCTACTGATCGACGTGATTTAGTACGGAGCGCCACGAATCGGTACGACCAAACTACGAATCCGCTACGGTCTGGTACGAATAAGTACGATGCTAGGCGAAACGGTACGATCTAACTACGGATCCGCTACGGTCTAGTACGGGTAAGTACGTACTAGAACGGTCCGCTTCGAAGCAGTGGGAATTGCGACGGACCGGTACGGACAGGTAGGAACGAACTACGACTGAACATTGGGCCCACAGCTTCTTGTATTGTTATACACAAAATGCCTCCCAAAAAGAGAACATGCAAGCGTTCTTTTTTATAATTTTTATAAACAATTATATTGTGAAGGCAAACGCATGCGAGAACTATCGATTCAACCGTGTATAGTCTTTGTGGCATGATAGACATTAAGCATCGGAATCGCTGAGCGAGAATACCAAAAGCATTCTCAACAACTCTCCTGGCTGTAGACAGGCGATAGTTAAAAATTCGCTCGTCCTTCTCAAGGCCTCGTCGTGAGAATGGCTTCATGAGCCATGTCCATATGGCAAATGCATCATCTGCGATGATATAGTATCCCATTGGTCTGTCGTCACCTGGAAGAGGTGTTGCTTCTGGCATGCCAATCAACCCCCTTTCGATTGCCAACTTGAGGTCGCTTTGATTAAAGATTTGTGCGTCGGAACATCCTCCTTGCGATCCAATATTTACCCGTAGGAATTGGTACAATACTACAAATCGTATTGTGTGCAACACGAAACCCATACATCAATGTTCGGTAACTGTCCCCTGTGACCAAGAACCTAAAGGTAATTGCCATCTTCAAATCTGGATTGATTTACTGTGTGAACCAGGTGTGGTTCTTCGTGATCCGGGGACCAACGATCTGTAATAGCTCATGGAACATATCAGGCCCGATTTTGGTGAAGTTTCTAAAAGCCGCCGGATCTTCAGCCATCAGTTCGGCCATCAAAGTCTCGTATTGGCCGAGAGCGGGTCGTCTTAAAAGCCAGTTTCTTATCCCCCACCCTCTTTTTCTTATCTGACCTGATACAGTGTGTAATTATTGATGTACAAATATAGATTAAGCTTAGGAAACTATGAATAATTGTGTATTTCATTATGTCGGCTATTAATTTAACAATTATTGAATCACGTAAAAGTAAGAGCAAGATTCAAAAGGCATATGAGGCAGACACTTACCTGCAAATACAAAAAATGTATTACTAGTAAGTTCAAATTCTTATACCTTTAAAACACGTGACCTTTAGCACAAAGCTATACTAGTTATACGATATTGAATCATTATTACCTCTGTGCATATCGTCAAGCAGCTCGACTACGGCCTCTGCATTTTGTGCCATATAAGTATCCAAGTGTAACACATTTATCACAAAACGCAATTTGCTGGCGGTTCAGGATTGTGAACTCAACAAATGCAAGTACGGTTGCTTTAATTTCAATACTGCATTTCAGTAGCAGTTTATTTTAGTGGACCGTACATGTCCGTATTGATTCGTGCTGAAATGTAGTACATCGTACAAGATCGTGCAAATTCCTGCCTACCAGTAGTACAACGTACTAGAACCGTGGCTTTCCGTAGTTTATCTGTGGAATAATCGTAGCTAATACGTAGCGTAACCGTACCGCTCCGTAGTTCTTCGTATCAATCCGTAGAAGTCCTGGAAAATCTTTGGGCCTACGAAAAGGTACGGACGACTACGGTGTCGTTACGAACTAGTACGGATCAGTACGGTTTAGTACGGACTGCAACGGAGACGTTACGGTCGATAAATTCGTAGCAATTTTTTTAACATGTTCAAAATGTGTCAAGAGTCGCTTCGGACGTCCAAAAACTACTTCGACTGATCACGGATCAAGTACGGAGAGCCACGGTCCACTAAGGATAGCTACGAACTGTGTAGAATAGTATTCGTAGCTCGTCCGTAGCTCTGATTCGTGACAGTGTGACCGAGGCATAATCCCTCTTGTTGTCGGGGACTTTTCTGGCTGGGTAGCAATGGCGCTAAACGTAGACAACCCACAATGTGTGTCAGACGTTCCTCAGATGTCGTGGAAGTAGGAAATTTGTTGAAGAATTTCACACATGGAGTTGGAATGTGTAGCAAGGTTCGGTCTTAGGAGAACTTATTTTGCCTCGCCTTTTTATATCGACGCAGTAAAGTGTCTGCATGATTTGGAACCGAGAAGTCACGGGTTCAATCCCCATTGTTGTCGGGGATTTTTCTTGATGGGTTATAATGATACCAAGTTCTAATAACTATCTTACATTCGCTTTGCAGGATGTTGTAATGAAGAAGGATGATAAACATACGAACAGACATGACTTATGAAGTTTAACCATGTAGTCCCTTCAATGACACAGGCAGGGTACTAATTACTTCCGCAAAGAAAAAGGTGTAATCTGTTATGCTTTTGAGCACCCATTTAACACGAGTTAAAAGAAACGATGGAAAATAAACCCATACCATACTCAATTAATGATGTTATTAAACTGATTTTGTGTTAATAATGTAAAATATCTTCCACAGATAACTTCCTAACCAGGAGTGACGAACATGCTTAGAATGATATACACGTGTACGATTGATCGTTACGAGTAAGAATAGACGATATACTTATCGCAGAAACGCTGAATATGGTTAAACAAATAACTAAAATCATGCGGTACAAACAAATCTTCGTCATTTTAAATCCTTTCCAAGAACACACCTTAGTAAGTAAAATTGTTGAAGCAAAACCATTGTTCTATACAAAGGGTAACCGTTATTTGTGACGGGGCATTTGTTTTGTTTGTTGTAATTCATTAAGTTCGTTACTGGATTATGCTATTGATAAGGCATGACTTCCGTTTTATCAATATATATTCTTTACGACCAACTCACACGAGATTGCAGTGAATAAAGCCTGTATATTTGCATAAGAGTTATATATAAGTATCACATGAATGTTTAGGTCATATTTGAAAATAAATTCTAACATACCAATTTAGTATTAGGATTATAACACTTCTCCTGAAAGAATCACATGTCTCGATGGTTTAGCAAAAGATTGTAAGTCGCAGTTTCGTGCACACACTGAATGCCCGGAGTAATCCTGATCGTATCAGCAATGCTTGACATATCGTCATGTCCGGGGAAAAACAGTTTGTTGAAGGAACGACATCGTATAAACAGTAATCAAAGAAGGTATTTAAAATACGCCTTTATTATTATTGACAGGGAAATTGGTTGTTACGTTCGTTTTCCCTTTTAAACATTAACATAATTGTTATATTTACTCAATCCGTTCAGCATTTTGTTTGTAAGGCAGTTATATATAAGTATTTTTTAACGCTTAACAGTGATAAGTAGTTCAAACATTTGGAGACGTTTTGATGAACAAACAAATAAAAATGATTTTTGATAATTTTGAATACGGTTGTGCAATGAGAAATTCCCTTCAACTACTGTATTGGTGTAGAATACGTTTGAATCAATATCAATATGGCTACAAGCTAACCAAATCCGTTTGTTATTGGTAACAGCTTAAAGGGTTTAGCTAGTCAGTCATTCATGCCAACATTTTAAATATGGTATTACGAAAAAATATATGTCACAAGAAAAAAAAATGTGAGAAATATCTTCTGTTCAATTCTAAATTTTCAAGGTTTGAAATTTGAATACATATTTCATATTGATTATGGTTTGCAACGAATGATATTTTTTGTCACCCGCAAACACTCAGGGCATAATTTACTTCTTATTATATATGGTAGTTGAATTTAACTTCATAGTTATTCATTTATAGTTATTCATTTAGAGTCATTATTATAAACACGCGTAACTACAAGTTTTCTTACTTACATTCTTAGAAATCCTGTAATAAACAGCGAGCAATATGCGATATCGACAGATGGATGGAAAATAAATATTTGAAGTCAAGTCATATGCCTACACTGTCTACAAATCATGTAGCTCTTGACGTCCTGATGTTGGGGAACAAGGCGACAATCTGACAGCAATCATAACCACTTCGCAGAATTAATTTGTGCCTCAGATATGATGTGTTCACACATTTATCAACTTGACTGGTCTATGAGAGATTTTTTACAATATAATCATAGTACATTAAAAAACAACAACAAATTGCTCGATACGTTTTCAACATAAGCATAATTGTGGTGTCGTGTTATAGTGAACACAATTGGATCTTTTTTAGATGTATTCACGTGGAAACGTAAATTATCTATCAGCAGTATATTAAAATTCCCAGTTACGTGCTTTGTTAATAGATCTCCCCTTTATTAGATAAAGCAACACTTCATAAATCTTTCCACTATAGAATGTCTTAAAGCTGACCAAATTGATTCACAAATAACATGCTAAGTTTATGTTTATTGAATTTTCTCTTAAACGTAGAGTCATTCATGAGAGTCTTTAGTGAGTCCAAACCGGTCCTTCTATAATGCAACTATGAATTAACACATGCAATGAGAAACATGAGGTTGTGTAGTATATTCTAAATATGCTTATAAGTGTGCGCTATACAAACGATGGTATACTATTGTATGTGGCGTTGTCACTGACGTAGAAGATCTGTGATGCTGCTATCTTCAAAGTAGACGATCGTAGTGATATTAAATCAATGATACCTTTACCATTTTGTGTTAAAGGTTTACTTGTCAACTTAAATAGACCTTATTTGCAATATCACAGTTTAAACGAACTTCACTTGATTTTTGCCGACGTAAAATAAACTTACTTGGTAATGTTGTTTTTGTATAAACATTTGAACCCGTTATACGTTATTCGTTTCATCAAATTACTTACATAGTCAATCTAATAATGTTCGTTAAGTTCACACTATATGTAATATACTACAGCATCCATATTGTTAAGCCGAATCGATTACAAAAGATTGCATTTGCGCTTTGAAATGGGTATTACATTTCTTCCAAATAGTTTCTACACATTTTGTTCTAATGATGGCTTCAACAGATACGATACAGTAATGAAACCTACAAATACAAAACATATGGTATTTGCGGAAACGAGTAACTTTATGGCATTTTAGAGTTAAAGTAAACATACATGGTTATTATAATTATTTACGAAGTACTTGTAGACCACTTTGATAATCGTTATTTGTTTCTTCTTTTTTATTTTTCTAATTACGTAAATGTACCGATGTGTGTGTGCTTAAGTTCTCAATTACAGCGAATTCCCGATCACTTACAAAATAATAACACATACATTTAATAAAGTAAAGGGTCCATTTTGAACACGTTTAATCAATACACATTCCATTTTCAGCTGTATTATGTTATGTTGGATCTCTTCTATTTGTAAATGAGACTTATTAATTCCACCAAAGTGGACCACAAAACAAATATGAAAAGGGCAAGGTTCTCAGAGAGCAAATTATTAATATTCCCTGGTCGACTGGTGTTTTCTGGACTGTATAATAAGTCATTTCGTTATTGCGATGGCCTTTAAAAAGGACGTGCGTAACATACTTACAATATTCTACCTCAAAATATTTTTTATAAATAAAGTGCATCTACTTTATAAGTAAATATTGCTATCTTTTCATAAATATTATTGTTTTAAAAAGTGACTGGCATTCTTGATCTTAATTATTTAAAAAAGAACAATAGCTCCACGTTTTGAACTAAGAAACATGTTATGAATTATCAAGTGTAATTGTATACAAATTTAGAATAGTATTGCACTTTTATTATGTACAATTATTGTACATACCAAATATGCAAAAATTAAACTTCAATAGCAGGAGAGAGACCTTATTATACATTCAGTCATTTATTCCATGCAAGCCATGGGTTGCACAATATGCTTAACGCCAAACAAATTGACATGGTCCTGTTTTAAAAAATAGGTTTATATGACGCAAAAGAAGTGTTGCCGGCGATTGATTGTCGATTATCCGTTAACTTTATCGATCACAGTTCTAGTGATTATATGTCCACAGTTGGTGTTCTGCTTTAATTCAGCGGATAAGAACAAAGATTTTCCTCTATATATAACGTTTTGAGTTTTATCGCTTGCTATATTAACAACAAGATTCTTATGACATTATCTACTAAAATTGAACAATAAAATGTCAAAACCGTGTTGTAATGGTGACAAGGGCAATTGTTTTAACTTTTGACATATAGTCGATTTCAAAATTAAATTTCGTTGCCCTTGGCTTGGTTGAGCTACATTAAGACTGAGTTTTTGACATTTACGATACTATTAAGATATACTGTTTCATTATGGTATATTTGGAATTTCACGTATCTATACTTTCTAACGATTGCCTTTAGATTTGAAGTCATTTCCTTAATGCATATTTTTCTAGGTTTAACGTATTTAAATATGTTTTATTATCTTAACATGTGTGAGGAACTCAGAAGATTTATAAACTCATTAAGAATTCATATTGCCTGGAATCGGACTAGAAACAGTACAAATAAAGTCGAGACTCTAGGTTAAACCATTCTTCGTAATAAACAGCCCTAGGAAACGCCTACGTGTTCTTGCAATCGACCTCTACTTTTGTTTTATTTATCCACTATTTTAGTTTGTTTCTTTGTTGGCCGTTATTCGGGGTTTCTAGTTGGAGTATCATCTGTCAAAATTAGCGTCTTAAATAGTAGTCTATTTTGTGGTTATATATCGTCCAAGTGTTTTATTTTTATCCCCACACCATAAATTACATTAATGATACTGAACATTTATTACAACAGCGTGAACATAAACCTACAAACCGAATCAGCATCAATTTTCCTGCATAAGAAGTGTGTGGTTAATATTTATGTCGTTTATACACTTTACGGGCTGGGGACATGATAATTATTTGATAGAAAAATGTAATATCTTTATTATCAATCTATCTATGATCTATCAAATTTCATTAATGAAACAATCTAAGGCTTTAATAAAAGCAAACCTTTCCATTGTGACTACATTTTCATTTCATCAAAACAAAACATCACACACTCACATGAGCATCCAGATAAATGAAGTTCAAAATATCACACACACACACGTGTGAATATCTGTATTAAATATAATAAGCTCACACACGCAGGATATGTTCATTTTCAATTGTATTACTCTTAAACGTCCAGCTTATTAAAATGAAAAAGAAATCGAACTTATGAAATGATGTATCCCAATTAACAGGAAATTCAACTTTTAAGTTCCGTTTCACAATATTTTATATATATAAATAGATTTGTTGGATAATGAAAATCAATTGACAATATGCTGAGTACAATATAAATGTCAATAAATATGTGTTTATATGAATAACTTATCTGAATGGTTCAATGTCCATAAACCAGATATCTGTGTATTTATCTTCACTCTGCATGATGCGAATTCCGAGTCAATCACGACGAAAACTTAAAGCGAGTGCTTATAGAGGGTGGTCATAAATGATTATATTCTGATAATATTCTTGAGCTAAATTTCTATTTTATATGTATAAATTTTAATGTAATATATATATATGTAATAATTGTTTCAAAGTGTATGCCCTTATTGTGTATGTAATCCGTTTTGAACTAAACTCTCTTTAACGACCATAATTGGTATGTAAACCTGTATGTATAAGAAACATTACAATATTAAACGTATGACTTTGCATTGTAGACGACAGCGAAGACGATACCGAACGAATACATGATTTTATATCGTGTTTGCTAATTTAGATTTATATATATGTTAGTCTATAGATGTTGCGTATCTGCAGACAAACTAGATATCTTACGTTAGGGATTCGTGTCTTAATCAGTTCAACGCGAACATGTTTTTGCTCTTGTTCATGTGTTCATATCAAACCCATACGATTAGTTCGTTGTAATTGGAAATTGGGTGTGCACAAATTGAGAATTTCAGAATCGATTCATTTGTAATATTTTTATTTTATATTCTAGAGCGTAATTGTATTAATACAATCGATACAACGGCCAGACTGCAAATTTATAGCTTACAAAGAATTCGGATGATAGTAAACGTCAATTATTTTCGAATTCATGAGCGAACGGATTCAAGATGTGTTGAAAATAATATGGATTAATTTTCCCGATATATATTTTTTGTTAAATTGATTTCAAAATTGTTTGAACAGCTTTACATACTATACAATGCATAATTGTTATGGTGTTGTTGTTTAATAGATGTTCTAATATTTAATAAGTTTTCTTCATACGGACACAAATCTGTTAAATTTTGATTTTGTTTAAAACAATCAAATCAGTTAAAAACTGTAATATCAGAGATAATTTATTTACTTTCCGAGAAAAAAGCTATTAAACGAATATAATTTTACCAATATATTGTCAACAATACTTCTTCTTGGTGTTTGTATCGTTTTCGAAACTATAGGTTCATAATTGTTCTCTCAGTTTTCATGAACTGATTTACAATAAACGATATTATTTAAAGAGTCAAAAGACCTTTCTTCAGAAGTCTTTAATGACCAAGCAACTAATGAAACAACAAGTTTACGCCGATACCGACAAGTTTGCCTTTAGATTACGGACCTAAAAGTGTTACATATATTTACAAATGTCTGGGTTGATTCTTCCGGGTTTATGTATGTAAAAAATGGTCAAACACGGCTTATATTTGACACATTTATATAAAACATAATTATGTAACATTAGATAATATGTATTGTGACATTTGTATCGTTAATATGGGAAGGCAAGTCTGCTCTATCGTTCGACAATTGATTTTAAAGACACACGAGACAAATAACGTATTGTCTGATATTATGTAACGCAGAATCCATATTTGTAAATAGAGCTTCAGAACAGTATTACTTCATGATTTCAAATAATATTATACTGAGAATTACACGTTTCGAGAAATATTCGTGTTTTTTAATTACACATTCAACGGTTTTCAAAGTCTTTAATTGAGCCATTAACTGGGTTTATTGCACAATTTCATTATGCGGCCATACATATTCTCTTAAACGCTACCTCCATTTAATTCTTCGGTTCTCAGTTAGGTGTTAAAAAGTGGTCAAATAATAACATTTTGTGAATGAAAGCTGTAACAGTGTACTGTTAAATATATAAAGAAAACGAAAATGCCTTAATTAGTCGATTTCAATTGGTTATATCGCTCAATTCCAACTAATGTTTTAATTCATTTCTTTCACACAATTGCCATGGTAAAGCGACATACTTTAGATGGACGCAAATACATACATTCAATTGATGGTTATGGAGACTTTCAACGATGAATGTGTAGAGAAGTGATTTTAACATTGTAAGTGTTAACAACTTATTCAATTAGTTTCAGAAGTATTCTTTTTTTAACAGTTGACACTTAAGCATGTAATCTATGAATATAGAAAGGATAATGCATTTTTAAATATAAAGCACAGGAACACTACTATATTTTTTCTCCAAAACTGTTATACTCAATATATGATAATTTTACATCAAAGAAGAAATGCATTCCATTGATCAAATTCTGTTCACAGATTGGTTCATCTTTGGAATTCGTAACATAAATCTATAACTTGCAATAATTCTCTCGGGGACTTGCAATAACACTTATTAGGAAAACTCAAATTGAACAGATGTAACAACTAGCTCAAATACAAATCAGATTGAGTAATGTGAGAATAGAGATTACATTATTAGCTGGAGTAGAATAAAATGATATGCATATGCATCGTAATCCTAAAGTTTGCATATGTATAAAAATCCATTGTGATTGATTATGATATCATTAAGTCTTGATCTGATGTCACTTTGATATTTGCACTTCAGACGCTATTTAAACTAGAACACATTGTGTGTGATGTACTGTTTCGCGGACAGCTTGATCGTAGTCTGAGTGAATGTTTCACTCATAAAACCATCCTTTACTCACATATGACCGCAAGAGCATTATCTGTTCCAAAATGCAAATGACGATGTTATTGAATAAGTGATATTCCTTGTATGAAAATAATCATTAATCAATTAAGCAATTACTGATATCAAGTATTTTAATTCTTTATATAAAAAATATACCTGATTCCATGAAATCAAGAACAATGTTGATGATATTTGACCCAGTTTAAGACTAAATAAAGCATACAGTTCAAATGCAACAAACAACATACTTGATTTATGTTGTTTAAAATACATTTATTTCGTGATACAACGACTTTATTTAATTCTTATATTTCTATATGCGACCGGCTCCCCTCTTTCAAACCAAGTCCATTAGTCCGACGTAATCTCCGTTCTGAAAATTTGGAGACACGACAACAACAGACGGATTTATCGACATTGATTCAATAGGCATTTGTCTCGGACTTGCTTTTGGCATGACTATCAGTGCAAAAGTCCGTATTTGGTCTAAAGACAATATTTCCTGACAGCAAGAATCTGATTTGATACTGAAATATAGTCAAGATTTATTTATATGAAAACCAAATTCTTGATATCAGAAAATATTACCTATTTCTCGATATCGATAAATAATGTTCTGATATCAAACAATTGAATTATCGATATCAGATAAAACATATTTTGACATAAAGAAAAACATATTGTGTATACAAACAATTATGTTTGACATCAAATAATGTCATAACAATAGTAAAATGGCGCCCAATACTAAATCTTCTCAGACCTATTGAACACTTCTCGTGAATGGCGTTTTTCCCGCCGCATATATACATATCTCATGTTGAAAATGCAGCTTGGGGTGTTCCGATATCCTAAACAACGGTATAATGAATGTTATCCTCTCACTAACGTCATCTTATCATGGCATGGCATTGTCCGACAAACGATGAGATGCAAAATACTAGCAATGGCATTCTGCTAGGAAATCATTTTGAAAGCACTTTATGTTTAACTGAGAGAATATGAGTTTTCAATGGCTAAATTATCGTAATTAAGTGAGCTTTTCTATAGACATTGTATATCTTAAAATGTTTACAAATATAGTCGTTGATACTGATTATTCGTTTATACAAATTTAGTTTTACTAAATGAGAGTATTTGACATGTGTTGGAAAATGGATTAAAAATGGGCCTGATCGAACATTTTGAATGTGCTGAATCAACTATTATATGGTTTGATAAAAACACACATTTTAGCATTGTGAATCAGTTTTATTATAGTAACACATCATAGCTGCCATTGGCCTATTATTATGTACATTAACTCTATTAATATGACAACTTCATTACTGCTGTTGTTACAAACTGTTTCATCCGTATGACTAGGACTTAAAATGTGATCGTAAACTCCAAATGTCAGACGATGGGATTCGTATTTGGAAACAAGCACAATCCGTCCGCAAGAGGTCCTTGGCACAGACATTTTAAATATTTGAAAAAACATACAATTGCAATGTATGTTTATATTGTTACTGCTTCGATACCTAGCAATCTTGGGAATCATTTCGAATTATTTATCATTTGTTGTATCATTGGAGTAAAAATTATTATATAAATATGTTTATAATACTAAAATATGCATAAGCATCAAATTTGTTTTAATACGTGACAGGACCAGACCAGCAACATGATTAGTTCATGATTTAAGTCAATCAGAACTCAATCTCCATCCGCATGACCATTAATCATCGCTTTCTAGCTCCCGTTCCCTTAACGACTTGTTGCTGCCAATATTGACCATTGAGTTAATCATAGGATCAGGAGGTTCTAAATGTCATGGACGGAATTATCAACACATTCCAACGGCATAGTTCTTCTATGGCCGTCGTACATCCATTAAGCGTTGCCTTGCTCAACTGTTTGAATTGCATATAATTTACAATTTCAATTTACACAAACTTGCAAGAATTAACAATAAACATTTAGTGTTTAAGTAAAAAATAATACCTCTTTGCATACTATATAAACATTTACTTATAGATCAGATGTTAGCAAAGTACCGGTTAACACTTTTTTATAACAGTATGATAATAACCACCAATCCGTCGCCAAATCTATTTCACGCGTAAAAGAATTGCATTTTCAGCACACGAACAATTTATTACAACAGTTAAAAATACTCATGTTTATGTTTCAACTTAATATGTAGGACATCTCTGTACGAGCAATCTCGTTATCATCTGCCAATCGGAACCGGGTCAATAATCTCACCAGTATTTTTCTATTTCATTTGCTCACAATATCAATGAAGAAACCCGTTTGCGCCAGGCGATTGTAAGAACCTTACTGGTCATCTTGTATTCCTTTTGCGACAAACCCAATAAGCGATCGGTGTTTTAGTTTTAATGTTAGTTTACTTCTGTTAAATATATTGCAAATAACATGATATTGGTTTGTATGTTTTGTAATGCATACACTTATACATGTTTGTGCCCAAAAACGTTTGGATATGGGTTAAGAAAGCCTAGATAAGCTGCCAAAGTCATGATTTATCTAATTATATATGAAAACCATGCTCTGTGAAAATGGGTGTAATATATCTGGCACGGCCCATATGTACAACTGTTCAAACGCACTATGTATTTATAACCTGACTTAAGAACTAGAACAAAATCGTGTTATGCACTTATGTTTATCAGTTTATAGGAAAGTCAAACGGAAGATGATTTCTTCAAACCATCACAAATAGGTTTCGAAATGTGTATACTTTGCATCGATATTTTGAAGGGCATGATGTTTAGTTGAAATTATGAATCGTAACTAAAGACGGCAATCGTTCTACTTTGTAGCATTTATTGGTATCTTTCTTTTTGTGAGTGCAAGCCAGACAGTTGCAATAAAAAAGTCAAAAGTTGCTCGCAGATGATATATTTATAACCGTTGGATACGTAGAGATAATTTATTGCACCGGTTATACTAGCGACTGGGAGATATTATCTGCTTGTGTTATCTCTCAAATCAATGTTAAAACATCAGAATGATGTACATTGCTAGAACAAGAATGGCGGTGCACGAATTCGTAATAAATATGGTGCTTTTTATATATTAAGCAGGTTTATATAATTATATTGTGCGTTCAAATATATGTATACATTGATTTGATAAAAAAAAAAATTGTTAATACTCTTTGATAATCACGGAAGGTAAGGAGATAAAACAAACGTGTCTTTCAGTCAAATTGTAGTTATGTTGTGACATATGTTTCACCGTTGACCATATATACCATGATAGATTATTGAGTAAAAATGCGTGTATAACAAAAAAAATTGCCCATTTGTTTATTATCACATTTAATTGATACTTGTTTAATCTGTTCAGTGCCCAATAAACAATGTCTCTACAAGGTTCAAGTGTTAAAACACCAGTAACTTGTATTTGTTTAAACAATACAGTGCGATTTTTTCACCATGATTGTCAAGTTTTTTTTTCACAGACCGTAACGTCGCCATTTAATTGGGTATCATAGTCAGTATTTTCGCAGAAATTGAGCCATGAAGACGCCGTTTCAATCACAAAATAAAAATCGAGCTATTTTGACTGAAAGCATAAAATATACCAATAAAACAATAAGCTTGCCAAAATACAACCTGCTCAGCACTAGAATGTTGTTCGGTTCGCACATATATCAGTTTATCAATCGTCGTCATATTGAACGTATTTGACAATCTTCAGGTATCATAATCAAAACCTATAAGAAGCGATCGATAATATGTTTTAAATCATCGACGTACACAGAAAAATATAAAACATGAATGTAGTAATCAACACAATACTATGGATCATACATTGTTTACGTTTCTGTAATTCCAATGCAATGAAAATTAGTGGCTATAAAAGTCACACGACTATTATCAAGTCTGCGGTTAGACCCTCTACCTCTTCAAAACTTGTGAACGTCATTGAGTAAAAAATAACAGAAATTAAGTTTGCATCTACAACGCCACGCGTGAGAGCATCACTGTTTCCTCGATTGAATACTTGCACTGTGGATCAATATGTGACTGATTATAACAACAAAGTTCAATTCAATTGCAAGACACAAGGGACGTTGGTGTTGATGATTGAAATTATTTGAATTGATACAGAAATTGCAAATGTCAGCAAAAATAGTTTCAGCGATTCTTATATTAAATCTTGTTATATTTTGTTTGTTGAAATAATATATCATTTTTGTGTTCCATTAAGTGTTTTTTAATTGCAAGTTCGAGAAGTATAAATACACTGATGCTTATGAACTAAATAGGCTATAACATGGCTATGTAGATTAATGGGCCCCACTGGCAGACACTTAGAGACATTGGCCCTCAGATCAATACTGTCGAAGCTGTGCTTATATATGGTCATTATAGCCGAGTAATAACCTATTATTATTTATGTACCTGGTGATCATTAGAACGCAATACAATTTCACAAGAAGACGGGATTCCAAGAAGCAGGTCAAGTTGTATGTATGTCATATTGTGATAAATGTTTTATGTGTTTTTCAACTTATATCAATATCTTCTATTTTCAACTTTTACATGTAACACATTATTGCATAAAAAAAGTATATTGCAATTGAAAATGTAGAAACATATCTGGACATATCAGGAAATACTGGAAATAGTACATCTGTCCAAAAACTCGAGCTAAGTTTGTAGATATAACTGAATAGTTTCCAATTCATCTGTTCATACGAAATAACCAAAACCTGAATGTTGCTACATAACCCTAGTGAGCACTCATATATATGATAGTCTTCTTGATGTAAGTTAACACTACAAAGGTATATTACACAAGCAAGAATAGTGACACAAGTATTCTATAGTAAACAAAATGATGAAAAACCTATGACATTGCCGCGTTCTATCGGCGTGATTTTCATGATTTCTAATGGCATTGATTTGCGATTTGTCCACCTGTATTCCAGAAACACCAAAGCCTTGTACTGATGTGTTTAATTGACAGAAAAATGACGCCCGTGTGCATTGGTGACACGTTCTCGTGAACAAATGTCAGGGAGATCTGTCCTCACACTATTTTCTTCATCCGACTACGTGTAAAACAGGTTAACAAACTTTAACACTCCTGATTAAACATTATATCTTCATTGCTACAAACATCATTTTACGAGTCGCTTTAAATGTCCAGCAAATTTGCTTTAGAATGGTCGAATATAGACCACATGGGACGTTTATTATAGCCATTTATATCATGACGTTTATTTATCGGTTCGTGTATCACGAAGATACAGTATAATGTCTATGTTTTGCTAAATCAACATGGATAGGCTTTCTTGAAATTGTATAAGGCTTACCTTGTTCAAGCAACTGTACTAATGCTGAGAAGTGGGAGTTTAAAAAAAAACGTACAAATTAAAGTCGAGTTCAAATTTTTGTTCTATTTTTGTCAGTTTTGAGTACTTTAACTTAAATGTTTTAAGCAACGACTTATTCAACAGTCACATAAACGCAAATCATAAATTTTGACATAATTTGTATATTTTAAGAAGGACTATGTCTGGACAAAGTCAAAACGCTTGTACTTAAATTTTCTAGACGAGAAAGTATCATTATAAATAACATTTATAAAATAAGTAAACGCTTACATTTTATTAATTGCTGGGTCTGCATTGCCCATTATTTTTGTAGACATAATTAACGGTTAATCGCTTATTTATAGAAGGGCCGTATATTCTTCGGCGATGCGATTTTGATTCTCAGCGTATATCATGATGTCATAACACCATACAGATTATATAGATATTTGCGTTTAATATCCGACAATAGGCTTAACAAAATCCATAAGGTTTCGTTCGACTAATTTTTCTTCATATTTGTAATGTCTTTAGTGAAAAGTCTCGTCATAAAATATAGTATCATTTTTGATAAGGAAGATAACACAACCGAAGCAAAACCGACAAATACAAATATTAATTTGTTAACATATTAATTTTACGGGGTTTACCTAACAAATATGAGAAGAATGGAAGCTCGTTGCTACCATAATGCTGGAAAATAATTATTTTGCGATTCTCAAAAGCTTAAGATCATGCGTCTCAATAAAGCATTCCATTAAACACGAACTTCTGAATGCAACCTTGAAATAACTTGGCGCTTCTACTAATCAATGTGTTAAGGAATCTCTATTGTACATGTCACGCGTGTCGACATGCTATAACAATAATTGAAACGATGCACTTAATTCACTGGTTATGTCAGAGGAAGCGAAGGAAGCTACATTCGTTCTCAGAGCGACTGTGCGTGCATGTTAATATGCATTTAAATCCAGAGTCGAAGGACAACCAATTTGCACACGAACACTAACACATACAAAAAGAAAGATATGGATTGAAACACAATGATTTCACTATCTTGCAGATGCACGTTATATATGCCGTTCGAAGGAATTTGATTCGACATCAAACGTCATTAACATTATTCTCAAATATCAAACAAAACAATCCCAAGATATTCAAAGCCATTTATTTTCCAACGTTTTCCGAAGAAAAGAAAAACTAATCACTTGCATCCTGGAATCCTTACTTATTACCCATGTTGAATCTTTGTTTTTAGACCTAAAATATTCGTAATAAAATTCGTAATATTTTCTTTTTTTTTAGATTACGTTCCAACTGAAGAATGAATAAGAACAAACGTTTTGTGAAATTGTCATAAGATAAAACCAATAAAGTCACTTTCAAGTTAAAAAGGTTTCACTGTAGCAACGTAAAAAAAACTGCACCGCTACCTGTCGGCCATGTTTTGCAACGAACGGATTGAAACTATTATCAAATAATTCAGTTAAGATATCATTAGAACAAATTGCCGGAAGAAGGTTCGTCATTATTGGACCAAAAATGATACTTCACACGATGTGTTCAGGTGAGTTAAAAAGGGAAACATCCCATGTATATATGGACAATTCTCTTACTATCTGTCGTGACTTATAAGACGTAGCTTTAAAAAACATGATATAAAAAAATGTTCGAGGTATTCACATTGAAACTGGTGGTGATGTGAAGGCGTTTTAGTTTGTATGATGGGTACTTAACACAGGCGTAACTATATTTTACAAGTTTACACAAACTAAGTAGTGGTTGAAAACGACGCTTAGTCACTACCGTCGATTATATATTTTGATTGACATGGGTTTTAGAAATAGTGTGCTTGCTAAAGTAACGTCATTAACCAGTTAAAGTTCCGGAGTTAAACAATTATGTATTACCAAGCATCTTTTTCACTGTATTTAGTAAACTATCTACTACATCGTATCGAGGCTAAATATTCATGAAGAAACACGTTTCTGAACTTGAAATATGCAGAAAACATATGGGATAGAACATCCTGATTCATTGTTAACATCGTCAAGCTCGAGGGTGGAAGACAATTTACCTAAAAAAGATTTTATATACGTTTGCATTTTACTTTCATGAATTGTGTGTGATCGATGTTGTTTTTTATCACTTTTAAGTGTTAACATTATGTTTTTATTAAAATAAAAAATAGAACAATATTACACTTGAAATTTTATTGATTGTTTCAAAGCGGAATAATCATGCAGCATTAGTTCTGATTGATGTAAAAAAGAGCAGAAAAAATAGTGGTATATTACCTGTCAATGTCCTCATGAAGCGTTTATGCTGAGTATTATTGTATAATTCATGCATCTGCAAGGCACGAGAGAAACATTATCGATCAAATTTATATATCAATAACACCACGTGCTACCATGGCAATCATTTACTATTCGTAAAACCCTGCTTCACGCACACCCTTAACATCGCAAAATTACATCAATATTCTGCTATTCTGTTACTTTAAATTATTTCGAATCAATTTGAAATAATTTCAACGTTAAAAACTTTTTAACTCTTATTTAATTGCGAATTTGGTACCGCCAGTGAACTATAATCAGCACAAATGTAGAATAAACGAACCCGCATTACGGATTCGCTTAATTTCAGGACTGTTTGATCGAATATTTTCCGGTAATGCCTTTAACGTTAAAGAAACGAGTATTGCAAATCATTTTGACGACCTGATGGTGATTGCCAGATCATGCGAGAAGAAAGCGTAATTCGTAGGCTCGAGAAAAACAAACGCATGCTAAGATGACATTAACCATAGCTGCAATTGAAAAAATAAATAATACTGGCATGTTACTTTAGTTATGGAGATGAAACGCCAGTAGTGGGTCCGTATTGAATTGGCCGTGCAATGTGAAAAGTGGGTTTAATAAATGTGCGTACAGTGTCGTCCCAGATTAGCCTTTGTAGTCCGAACAGGGTAATCAAGGACGACACCTTCTGCATAAACTAGATTTTTGCTAAGAAGAGACTTTCTTCAAACGAACGAAAAATATCATAAAAGCAGAAAGAGTCGTCCCGGATTAGCCTGTTCGGACTGCGGTATGTTTGTGTAACCTGTCAAGTAAAACGATTAATTAATCTACTATTATTCTACTTAAAAGTGCATAAATATGCCTCAATATATGACATGTTCAGACTATTAACAACGTAGACAAACCAGAAATTTAAGCCTTAAATCAGTTTTCATTAGCGTGTCAAGTAATTAACGCTCTATATCTCCCGTTAAAATAAACACATTCCTGCCTATGATGACATTTGTTAAATCATTACCTCAAAGGGTCTTAAATATCCGCGATGGGAAGTATCGTCATAAGTCGATAGTATGATAGTTCTCGTTTGTCAATCGCACTTCCATACATTTGCATTCCTTAACTTTTTGCGATATTTTAATTGAGCATGGACGAAACATATAACAATTGCTTTATTTATTACATTATCACATTTTTTGTAACAAAAAAAAAACTCAACCTATATGTTAATTAACTATATAAACATTTTGCTTTAAATAGATGTTAGCAACATACTAGCTCAAACAATTCACACATGAGTTTTTCATGCTTTAGAAAATAGTTATTAGATTTCTCTCGAGGGGTTCGTTAATCAACGAAATTCATCTCAGCTATAGAAGATTGTCTTTAAGTGCGAAGGAACCATTTATTGCAACAGTCATAAAACAAGAAGCATGTTTCAAAGTTCTTGGTTTGAGTTTTCAATGATTGAAAAAATGCATGTAATTATCTGTGAATGGGAAAACGTAAAAGATTTCACATATATTTTTTGTTGTTCATTTCCGCAAACATTCGACGAGTAAAGAATTAAATTGTCAGGTCTTTATTTTTTCATGCTTTACAATGCGATACACTTTTGTTCATTTTTGTTTCTTTTGGAATAAACAATGTTCTACTTACAATTGTTGACGATGTAATCAATACATGCTAAGTAGGCCACCGAAGTCGTGAACAAACAAAATAAGATTACCTAGTAATATGGTTAACATACAAAACTAGTATAAAGAACTGAACTTATATCTAGAGAGAGTCTATTTATTGACAGGTGTTTCGTAGTTTAAAGAACCCAAAACAGGTGAACGATTCAAAATCCCTTATATATATACATTGTAAATAACGATTTGTCAATCAATTACTAGGACATGTGTAAACGCATAAAACTACGTAGCTGGACTAACAACTGTCCAACGAGTGATAACTCAAGAAAGCGTACTTAAACTGTCGGTATGACGATAGTAACTTATAGAGATAGAAACTTATGAATCTACCTGTTGCTTTCTTCTGGTGAGCACAGTCCAGACATTTTCAATTAAATTGTCATATTTGGCTTCAAGATGATATATTTATAACCTTCCGGAAACGTGGAGTGCACCATGTATCTCGTCGATGCAAACTACAACGACACTATCAGGGTGCAGGGTCAAGGGCTTGACAGAATGGAAACACACCGTTAAGAACTTTATTTTTGTAAATATCTAAGGTTATTAAAATATGTTTTCAACATTTTTAGCGCATACATGAAGTTGTTGTTGCAGTTTTTGCCGATACTTTAAGATTTAAGAATACATTATTGAATACGCCTGAAATCGGTGCCGAAATTTCACGTTGCAAGCATCTCAACCGTGTATATGATTTAATTGCACGTAGAATTTGTGTCAAATAACACTGGCATGTGAAATAAGTAATTCCGCTGTTATTCACATTGACATAAACCGCATAAAAACTGTTGTTATGCACGAGTTAAAAATTCTAAATAAAACAATGTTTTAAAAAATTATTTAAAGAAAAAACTCCACTTACCAGTGTGTTAACATCCATAAACATCCACGTGTGAACCACATAAAGTCACGGGATCCCACATCCTTATAATGCATCATTCTAAACATTTTTTTGAATAATGAATCGTTTAAAATTGCGAGTTTGTAGAAGTTGGTAAAAACAATGCATTTTAATTCCAATAAAACATACTAAAAGATTAAAATTGGACGTATATTGCACAGTCATAGTCTGCAGATTCACGTCACAAAATGTAGACAAGCTCATGAATGTAATCTCATAAAATAAATACAAACCATAATACTGAAATTTGATTTTTATTTATTCCAATTAACTGGACAACATGGCGTTTTCAAAGCGTTGGCCACATGCACTGTGGACCAATGGCTGACTGAATAGCACGTCACTTTCATATGCGAGATATTGTGACGTTGATTATACTGATTCCAATTATTTCTTTTCCTGCAGCAATTCACATGTCAGGAAAACTATTCAAGTGACAACAAATTATAAATCTTGTATCCAGATTTTCTGAATGCAGCGGTTTGATAATTTAACGCTTGAAACAAATTAACAAAAAATAATGGTTCAATGAAAATAAACTGAATATATCAATAGTAAACAGGTTTTGATTTCAAAACATGTGGCAGAAAAATTGATTTTGAGATCGGTCATTTACTTTTTATAAAGACGTATTAAGTGTCAAAATAAAAGGACAAATGATCGGTTCACAACCTTTTTTATGTGCTCCAATATCAGCAAATGTATATATGTATGACTTTGTACTGTCATATTATTTTTGCGACGAATCAATCTGATTGGGGTGCATGTAATCCTGTAAAGGATTTGTCGTTCCTTTAAGTATGAATAATTAAATAACATGATCTCTAAATAGAGGGAACATTGTTACTGAAGTGTTATAAAGCCATATGCTGTCACGCGGTTTTCATGGTAACGCAATAAAATTTCGCGAGAAAGCGGGACGCCACAAAGACGCGTTATCAAAATATGTATAAAAGATCGATACCGGAAAACATGCATTGGTCGAGCGATTGTAATATTATGCTGCATATCTTTGCTTTTATTTTAAAACATAAAGATACTTTTCCGGTTAACACATACGTGATGTTCTTTATACCTAATAAAAAAAGAAAACAAAACTAACGAATATTAACTAGGTCGATCTCTATCTGGAACGAAAGTGTATTTTCCTTGTTGATACCAATCAAAGAATATGTCCATTATCAATGAATACAATTGCGGCTTTTCTGCCGCAAAGGTTACTCGCATTAGTAACTTTATCATAATTCTGTATGTTGTATATCATTGAAACATATTATAGATTTGAACAAAGTATGCAATGTATAGTCATATTGTTACTGCTTTTGTAGTATCTTCGGAAGCATTCGATGTATTTATCATTTGTTGTAGCCTTGATATAAATTTGTTTATACTACTAATATATGCATCACCATAAATTTTGTTTCAACGTGTTATGTGACTAGACCAGCAACAGAATAACATGATTTAAGTGAATCAGAACTCATTTATATCCGTACACCATTACTCATCGCTTTCTAGCTCCCGTTTCCTTAACGACTTGTTGCTGAAAATATTGACCATTGAGTTAATGAGGGGGTTATAAATTTCAAGGACGGAATTATCAACACATTCCTACGGCACAGTACTTGTATGGCAATAGTTAATTTATTCAGCTTTGCCTTGCTCAACTGTTTTAATTGCATATAATTTAAAATGTCAATTTACACAGACTTGCAAAATGTAACAATAAACATTAAGTTTTTATGCAAAAAAATACCTCTTTGTATACTTTGTAAACATTTACTAATAGATCAGATGTTATCATAGTACCAGTTTTTTATTACAGTATGATAATTACCACCAAATCATCGCCAATTTTATTTCACGCGTTAAAGAATTGCATTTTCCAGCACACGAACAATTTATTACTGAAGTTAAAAATACTCATGTTTATGTTTCAACGTTATACGTATGCCATCTCTGTACGAGCAATCTTGTTATTATCTGCTAATCGGAACCATTGTCAATGATCTCACCAGTATGTTTCTATTTCATTTGCGCCAAGAGTCAATGAAGAAACTCGTTTTGCGACAGGCGATTTTAAGAACCTTACCGGTCATCTCGTATTTCTTCTGTCATAAACCCAATAAGCGATCGGTGTTTTAGTTTAAATGTTATTTTACGTCTGTTGAATATATTTCAAATCACATGAGATCGTATGTTTGTTGTGCAATGCATACAATGATACATGTTTGTGCCCACAAACTCGTGGATATGGTTTAAGAAAGTCGAGATAAGCCGCAAAAGTCATGATTTATTTAAGTACATATGCACCTTGCTCTGTGAAAAATGGGTTTAATGCATGTGGCACGGCTCATATGTACAACTGTTCAAACGCAATATGTATTTATAACCTAACTACATAACTAGAGCAAAATTGTGCTATGTACTTATGTTTATCAGTTTATAGGAAAGCCATACGGAAGACGATTTCTTTAAACCATAACACATAGGTTTCGAAATGTTTATACTTTGCATCGATTTTTTGAAGAGCATGATGTTTAGTTGAAATTATGAATCGTAACTAAAGTCGGCAATCGTTCTATTTTGTAGCATTTATTTGTTTCTTGCTTTGTATGAGTGCAAGCCAGACAGTTGCAATAAAAAGTCAAATGTTGCTCCCAGATGATATATTTATAAGCGTTGGATACGTAGATATAATTTATTGATTTTCCATAATGTTTTTACAGGCCGTAACGTCGCCTTCTAATAACTCAGTATTTTTTGTAGAAATTGTGCCATGAAGCGACCGATTTAATCACAAAATAAAAAAAATCGAGCAATATTGACTGAAAGCATAAAATATTCTATTAAAACAATAAGCTTGCCAAAATACAACTTGCTCAGCACTAGAATGTTGTTCGGTTTGCATATAAAACATCAGTTTATCAATTGTCGTCATATTGAACGTATTTTGACAATCTTCAGTTATCATAATCAAAACCTTTAAGATGCGATCGATATGTTTAAATCATCGACGTACATAGTAAAGTATAAAAACTGAATGAAGTATTTAACTCAATATTATGGATCATACATTGTTTCCTTTAAGCAATTCAATTGCAATGTAGATGACTGGTTCTAAAACTCACACGATGGATATAAAGTCTGCGGTTTGATCCGCTCACGCTTTAAAGCTTGTGAACTTATCGAGAATAAAAATAACAGAAATTAAGTTTGCATCTACCGCACGCGTGATAGCATCACTGTTTCCTCGATTGAATACTTGCACTGTGGATCAATATGTGACGGATTATAGCAGCAAAGTTCAATTCAATTGCAAGACATAGGGGACGTTAGTGTTGATGATTGAAATTATTTTACTTGATACAGAAATTGCAAATGTCAGCAAAAAATGTTTCCGCGACTCTTATATCATATTTTGTTATATTTTGTTTGTTGAAAAAATATATCATTTTTGCGTTCCATGGTGTTTCTTATTAATTGCAAGTTAGAGAAGTATACACGCACTGATGCCTACATAGGAAGCCAAGCATGTTTATGCTTTTTTTCAAATAATAAATGAAAACAGAACATATATATTAAAGGGGCCTTTTTACGTTTGGGGAAATTGACAAAATTGAAAAAAGTTATTTCATAATCGCAAATTTTCGTTTTAGTTGTGATATTTGTGAGGAAACAGTAATACTGAACATATACCATGCTCGAAAATAGCCATTATATGTATCTTTTGACGATTTAAAAACCTGAAAATTGTAGAGCGTTGCAACGCGAAACGAAATAATAATTTGGAGTGTTCTGTTGTTGTCCTTATATTTTTTGAAACTACGAGGATTGCTTATATAAAGTATACAATACTTCCGTCATTGTATCCGGAAGGATGGCCGAGTGGTATTAATAGGAACCATTTTACCCCTGGACTCCAGGGGTCAGTGGTTCGAGCCCTGCTGAGGGTTACCTTTTTTTCGTTTTTAATTGTATTCCTGATTTTTTACCGCAGCTTTTTATATCCAATGTTTACATTTATCAATATAAAGCAATTAATGACAATCTTAAAAAATACCAAAATCTGTGAAAAGGCCCCTTTAATCCTTTCTGAAAGCTTCTGTACTAAAACATGTAAACTTGGAGCAGATATTGTATCAATTTATTAGAGATTAGATTGTGTTGCCAAAATTGGAATCTTCTATGCAATAGCTAACTGCATACAATATTTTCAATATTTTCTAAACATGTATTTTTTATCGAGTATACATGAATGCTACGTGCACAGATGTTGTAACATTCGGTAAAGTAATTTTTGGCGCACTTTTTACATAAAAATAGAGTAAACACAGCGGATGCACGAACTATTTGTGTTACATAATGTAGCGATTACACGGTGAAATTATGCACTTAATCAGTTATAACACGGCTTAGTGGATAAACGGGCCTCACTGGCAGACACTCAGAGACATTGGCCCTCAGGTCAATACTGTCGAAGTTGTGCTTATTTATGGTCATCAAAACCGAGTAATAATCTATTATAAGTTCTGTACCCGGTAGTCATTAGAACGCAATACAATTTCGCAAGAAGACAGAATGCCAAGAAGCATGGCAAAACTTTGGCCCACATTCGCAGGTCAAGTTTTATGTATGTCATACTGTGTTAGATGTTTTATGTATTTTTCAACGTATACCAATATCTTCTATTTTCAACTTTTACATAAAACATATTATTAAAGCCAAGAAAAACAATATTGCAATTGAAAATTTAGAAATAGATCTGGAAATATCTGGAAATACGTGAAATACTGGAAATAGTAATCTCTCCAAATACTTAAGTTAAGTTTGCATAACTGAATATTTTCCAATTCATCTGTTCATACGAAGTAACCAAAACGTGGAGGTTGCTAAATAACCCCCGAGAGCACTATTATAAATGATCTTCTTGATGAAATTTAACACTACATAGGTATAGTAGACAAGCAAGAATAGTGACACAGGTATTCCATTGTAAATAAAATGATGAAAAACCTCTGACACTGTCACGTAATATCGGCGTGATTTTCATGATTTCTAACGGCATTGATTTACGATTTGTCCACCTGTACTCTGTACAAGAAACACCATAGCCCTGTAATGATGTGTTGAATTGACAGGAAAATGACGCCCGTGTGCATTGGTGACACGTTTTCGTCGTGAACAAGTGTCTTGGGAGATTTTGTCCTCACACTATTTTTATCTGACTACGCGTAAAACACAATAACAAACGTTTACATTCCTGATTCAACATTATATTTTAATTGCTACAAACATCATTTTATGAGTCGCTGGAAATTTTCAGCAAATTTGCTTAAGAATTGTCGTATGTAGACCACATGGGACGTTTATTATAGCCATTTATAACATAACGTTTATTTATCGGTTCGTGTATCACAAAGATACAGTATACTGTTTAAAAAAAACGTACAAATTAAACTCGAGTTTAAATTTTTGTTCTATTTTTGTCAGTTTTGAGTACTTTAACTTAAATGTTTTAAGCAACAACTTATTCAAGAGTCACATAAACGCAAATCATAAATTTTGACATAATTTGTATATTTTAAGAAGGACTATGTCTGGACAAATGTCAAAACGCTGTACTTAAATTTTCTAGAAGAGAAAGTATCATTATAAATAACATTTATAAAATAAGTAAACGCTTACATTTTATTAATTGCTGGGTCTGCATTGTCCATTATTGATGTAGACATAATTAACGGTTAATCGCTTATTAATAGAAGGGCCGTATATTCTTCGGCGATGCAATTTTGATTCTCAGCGTATATCATGATGTCATAGCACCATACATATTATATAGATATTTGCGTTTAATATCCGACAATAGGCTACACACAATCCATAAGGTTTCATTCGACTAATTTTTCTTCCTATTTGTAATGTCTTTAGTGAAAAGTCTCGTAATAAAATATAGTATAATTTTTGATAAGGAAGATAACACAACCGAAGCAAAAACGACAAATACAAATGTTAATTTGTTAACATATTAATTTTACGGGGTTAACCTAACAACTATGAGAAGAATGGAAGCTCGTTGCTACCATAATGCTGGAAAACGAAATAATTATTTTGCCATTCTCAAAAGCTTAAGATCATGCGTCTCAATAAAGCATTCCATTTAACACGAACTTCTGAATGCAACCTTGAAATAACTTGGCGCTTCCACTAATCAATGTGTTATGGAATCTCTATTGTACATGTCACGCGTGTCGACATGCTATAACAAAAATTGAAACGGTGCGCTTAATTCACTGGTTATGTCAGAGGAAGCAAAGGAAGCGACATTCGTTCTCAGAGCGACTGTGCATGCATGCTAATATGCATTTAAATCCAGAGTCGAAGGAAAACCAATTTGCACACGAACACTAACACATACAAAAAGAAAGATATGGATTGAAACACAATGATTTCACTATCTTG
This sequence comes from Dreissena polymorpha, assembly GCF_020536995.1. Lineage (NCBI taxonomy): Eukaryota > Metazoa > Mollusca > Bivalvia > Myida > Dreissenidae > Dreissena > Dreissena polymorpha. The sequence goes on from NC_068366.1 coordinate 69,752,033, forward strand.
CAGATGCACGTTATATATGCCGTTCGGAGGAAATTGATTCGACATCAAACGTCATTAACGTTATTCTCAAATATCAAACAAAACAATCCCAAGATATTTGTATTCAAAGCCATGTTTTTTCCAACGTTTTCCGAAGAAAAGAAAAACTAATCACTTGCATCCTGGAATCCTTACTTATTACCCATGTTGAATCTCTGTTTGTAGACCTAAAATATTCGTAATAAAATTCGTAATATTTTCTTTTTTTTTAAATTACGTTCCAACTGAAGAATGAAAAAGAACAAACGTTTTGTGAAATTGTCATAAGATATAACCAATAAAGTCACTTTCATGTTAAAAAGGTTTCACTATTGCAACGTAAGAAAAACTGCACCGCTACCTGTCGGCCATGTTTTGCAACGAACGGATCGGAACTATTTTCAAATTCAGTTAAGATATCATTGGAACAAATTTCCGGAAGAAGGTTCGTCATTATTGGACCAAAAATGATACTTCACACGATGTGTTCAGGTGAGTTAAAAAGGGAAACATCCCATGTATATATGGACAATTCTCTTACTATCTGTCGTGACTTATAAGACGTAGCTTTAAAAAACCTAATATACAAAAAATGTTCGAGGTATTCACATTGAAACTGATGGTGATGTGAAGGCGTTTTAGTTTGTATGATGGGTACTTAACACAGGCGTAACTAAATTTTACAAGTTTACACAAACTAAGTAGTGGTTGAAAACGACGCTCAGTCACTTCCGTCGATTATATATTTTGATTGACATGGGTTTTAGAAATATTGTGCTTGCTAAAGTAACGTCATTAACCAGTTAAAGTTCCGGAGTTAAACAATTATGTATTACCAAGCATCTTTTTCACTGTATTTAGTAAACTATCTACTACATCGTATCGAGGCTAAATATTCATGACCAAACACGTTTCTGAACTTGAAATATGCAGAAAACAAATGGGATAGCACATCCTGATTAATTGTTAACATCGTCAAGCTCGAGGGTGGAAGACAATTTGCATAAAAAAGATTGTATATACGTTTGCATTTTACTTTCATGAATTGTGTGTGATCGTTGTTCTTTTTTATCACTTTTAAGTGTTAACATTTTGTTTTTTAGTAAAATAAAAAAATATAACAATATTACACTTGAAATTTTATTGATTGTTTCAAAGCGGAATAATCATGCAGCAATTGTTCTGATTGATGTAAAAAAAGAGCAGAAAGAATAGTGGTATAATACCTGTCAATATCCCCATGAAGCGTTTATACTGAGTATTATTGTATAATTCATGCATCTGCAAGGCACGAGAGAAACATTATCGATAAAATTTATATATCAATAACACCACGTGCTACCATGGCAATAATTTATTATTCGTAAAACCCTGCTTCACGCACACCCTTAACATCGCAAAATTACATCAAAATTCTGCTAATCTGTTACTTAAAATTATATCGAATCAATTTCAAATAATTTCAAAGTTAAAAACATTTTAACTCTTATTCAATTGCGGACTATGTACCGCCAGTGAACTATAATCAGCACAAATGTAGAATAAACGAACCCGCATTACGGATTCGCTTAATTTCAGGGACTTTTGATCGAATAGTTTCCGGTAATGCCTTTAACGTAAAAGAAACGAGTATTGCAAATCATGTTGAAGACATGCTGGTTATTGCCGCATCATGCGAGAAGAAAGCGTTATTTGTAGGCTCGAGAAAAACAAACGCATGTTAAGATTACATTAACCATAGCTGCAATTGAAAATATAATTACAATTGGCATGTTACTTTAGTTATGGAGATGAAACGCCAGTAGTGGGTCCGTATTAAAATGACCATGCACTATGAAAAGTGGGGTTTAATTAATGTGCGAAAAGTGTCGTCCTAAATTAGCCTGTTCAGTCCGCACAAGGTAATCATGGAAGACACTTTCCGCCTAAACTAGATTTTTGCTAAGAAGAGACTTTCTTCAAACGAAAAATATCATAAAAGCGAAACGTGTCGTCCCTGTGCGGACTGCAGTATGTTTGTGTAACCTGTCAAGTAAATGATTCGTTAACCTATTATTATTATACTCAAAAGTTAATAAAATACGCTTTAATATATGACTTGTTCAGACTATCAACAACATAAGCAAACTAGTGATTCAAGCCTAAAATCAGTTTTCATCACCGTGTCAAGTAATACACGCTCTATATATCCCGTTAAAATAAATACGTTCCTGCGAATGATCACATTTGTGATTATTAAGTTGTTAAATCATTACATCAAAGGGTCTTAGATATCCGCGATGGAAACTATCGTCTTAAGTCGATAGTATGATAGTTCTTGTTTGTTAATCGCACTTCGATAAATTTGTAGTCCTTAATCGTTTGCGATATTTTAATTGATCTTTGACGAAATATACAACAATGTGTTTTATATATTGCATTATCACATTTGTTTTGTAACAAAAACAACACAACTTATATGTTTATTATCTATACTTTTTGTTTAAATAGTCAGCCAGATGGCTTGGGGTGTACCACTCAGGGGGGCAAAACGACACCTATCTTACTTGATTGTATACTCAATATAAAGAAACAAAATGTGTGATAACAATCTCTGTTGGGCAGCTATTATTGAGCTGTTTCTATGGCAACCGTCAGGCTTTGACTAAATGTTGGTTTAGCTAGTATAATTCTTAAATATTTCTGCAAAATTGGTTCTAGAAAAAAAGTTTGGTGTTAAAATGAAAAGTATGATTATTACCTAGTATAATCTGCAGTTTAATATGTAAATTAGTACATTTGCATATCTATGATATTAATGAGATTGCAAGAAAAGTTCCTAAAAACTAGCGAGCCTCCAAATAGTAGGGTCAATATATGAAAAAAAACCTTCAACCACCAACAAATTGCTACAAAAGGTATTTTAACTGAACCTGGTAGGGTAGAAGCTTCTTTAAAGCATATCAAAAGTTTACCACAATCGGACCTCCGGAAAGTGTTTTCTTGAAGATGGCGGCCAAAATGGCCGCAAATACATATTAATGGTCACAACTATGTAACTATACAATCAAATTTGATGAATTTGGTATATATTCCTAAGTTTCAAGAGGCAAAGAACACATAAAGATCATCAGACATTGTTTTAGTGTACAATAGTACTCACAAATCCAACATGGCGTCGAAAATGGCCGCCAAGATGGCCGCAAAAACCTATTAATGATCATAACTATGTTAATATCCACTCAAATTTGATTATTTTGATGGCTATATATGGGTTTTAAGGGGCAAAAACACATTTAGATCATCATACATTGTATAGGTTTATTATATTACACCCAAATCCAAAATGGCGTCCAAAATGGCCACCAAGATATCCACCAAAACCTATTTAAGATCATAACTATGTAACTATCCACTCAACTTTAATGGATTTGGTGTCTATACCTACGTTTCAAGGGGCAAAGAACACATAAAGATCACCAGACATTGTTTAAAATAACAATAGTACACACAAACCCGACATGGCGTCTAAAATGGCCGCCAAGATGGCCGCCAAAACCATTTAATAATCATAACTATGTAAATATTCACTTAAATTTGATTATTTTGGTGAATATACATAGGTTTCAAGGGGCAAAGAACACATTAAGATTATCAGACATTGTTTGAGTTTGCTATATTACACAAAAATCCAACATGGCGTCCAAAATGGCCGCCAAGACGGCCACCAAAACCTATTAATGATTATAACTATGTAACTATCCACTCAGATTAGATGGTGTTGTTGTCTATACAGAGGTTTCGAGGGGTAAAGAACACATTTCGATTGTCAGACATAGTTTAAGTTTATTATGATACACAGAAATCTCACATGTCGTCCAATGACACAATACGAAGGACCGCAAGTCCATTACTTTAGACGTGATGCTTGTTATGTGAAACGCCATAGTTTGGACCTTCTGCAATTTCTAGATTTTGACAAGAGGATCGATATTTTTCAGCTTCAGGCAACACTGAATTGACAGGGAATGATGCATATTTTGCATCAGCAAAGCCAGTACCCTGGGCTGTTGTCAGCCCAAATTCTTGCCTATGATTAATATGTACAATGGGGACAAAGCTTGCATTCTGTCAACATAAGTCTTAGTTTGCAACCTTGCCACAACCTTCACACCATTGTTACGTTTGACCAACCCTTGTATTGGAAAGCTGCCGAAATCATCATTGATGCGCCACAAAGTAGTTGAAAATGTTGTTCAGAATTAGGGATGTTTCATAAACATATGAACTTGCTGGGGGGCAAAGGATTCCTCATGGAAGAAACCGCTCTCAAAAACATACTTGAGGCTGCCTATTGAGAAATGCTAGTGTGCAAATTGTGACACGAAAAGCTGTCCAGAGGGCGTCACGGGACCATCTTCTGGTTGAAAAGTGCATAGACAGCCAGCTTTCAGCCGAAATGACCAAGGGAGATCCAGACATTCATGATGCTGCTGGATCATGCCAAGGATTTGGACTCTTCCCTTTTGAGGGACAAAACGACGCTAGCAGATGATATATTATGCGATTTTGATCAAACTCGAGAGGGCTACAGAGAAGTAGAAACATGAAATTGCCCAGACCTCAAAGACAAACATAGTATGACTGAATTATTAGCTTATGATTAACAATTCAAGGGTGTTAATTAAAGCATATCGTATTGGGTGTTGGTTGATGCATTAGGCAGTGCCCAATTTGCTATCCATCTTTTCTTCTGCTGGATACATTACCTGCAATCTGCGTATTACTACATATATCTGCAGCAAATAAGCAACCTAGAGGAAACGCACCCGGAAGTTTCTTGAAAGTTCAGGTATTGGGTTTCACGTTGTTTGTAGGAGCCATCAGTGCTGGGCTGGGCTAGGACTTGATCTTGTTATTGAGCAAACTTTGATGATGTTTTATAGAGCACATGTGGTCTAACTCGCGGCAGTGGAATGACTGAGGAAATGCAAACCCCTTGGACCCTATCTGCAACATCCGAACACAAAAGTGCGATACAGGATTTCACAGACCTGACCTATACTACAAGTCCACAACACAAAGACTCAACTGAGGCGTGCATCAAAGGGAATTCTTCTGATCTAGAATAAATGCAAACACAGATTACAACCTGCTTACCATACACAGCTGACCCTACTCTCAGAAACATGGTCCATTGGATAGTGGCTGGGTCACATGTGAATGTTCATGCAATTGAGAAGGTTGGGAAAAAGATCATAAGATATATCATTGGAAAGTCGGGCGTTGCTTATAAATTCACGAGAAAATACAGAGCCAAATCTCTTTGGAATAACTTGGCTGTTAAGATCGCTTCTGACAATGCTTTTGATCCTGCTCTTCTGTTCCAGCGGCGATTTCTGGTGGTGTCAAAATATGGAGATCCTTCCCTTGCAGTCGTATTGTTTTATGAACTGAGCTCCCATCCTGCTGCCTTCTTTGAAGTTAAGAACATACTTTGTACAGCAGATAAGCCTAAGATCGCTCAGGCAGTTTGAGAGTATGCTGTAGACACATTATGTGTGTCTGTGATGAACTGTACTCATGGAACAGATGCATGATGGTGGCACTTTGCTGCATTGTAAACCATGGAGAAGGGCGACTCATATAACGCAATAGCCGAGTCTTATGTAGATTCAGTGAAAGGCATTACGGAAAAGCGACAGTGGGGTTCGATGGCTACGAAGACAGTGATTATAACAAAGACAAAACGCACCGGAAACCTGAATCATATTTTGAGTTTCATCAAAGAAACAGAATGCTCATGTAAAAATGGAAGACTTTTTGTCTCGTGACAGAAACAAGGGCCGGCATGATTGCTCGGATCAGCACAACTCTGACTAAATGGGATGCTATGTTGTTCTGTCTTTAAGGGGATGCAGACGTTCAAATTGTTAAATACAATATAACGATCCCATCGTAGCACCACAACGTTGGTGGGCGAGGATACAGATTTGCTCATCTTGATCCTGCATTACTCCGAAAGGGACAATAAGACCATCTACTTCCGCTTTTATGTAAATAAATAGTCAAGGGAACGCAAAGTGTATAATATTAACCTTTTGAAAGAACTCATGCTTATTCAGGCTGTAATTAATCTTCAATGATTATCAGCAACGGTAAAAAATCAAGTCTACAGAAGTTAGTAAAACCTGATCCTATCATGAAGTCATGTGCTGGTTCACTATCTCTTTCAAATGTCGTAAATTCGATTTTATGATTATTCAACTCCTTAGTGATAACCTCAATTCGATTGAAGTGTTTCTTGTCTCCTAAACAATGTCATTTTACATAACAACCATCTGGTTTGAGTAACAAGTTATGGACTTGTGGTCCTTCTTATTGTGTTGATGGCCATTTTGGACGCCGTGTTGAATTTCTGTGTAACATAATTAGCTTACAGTTTCTCTGATGATATAAATGTGATATGAATGTGTTGTTTGCTTTCTGAAACCTGGGTATATACACCAAATTCCTCAAATTTGAGTGGAAAGTTACATAGTTATATTTTATAATCATAAATATGTTTTGGCGACCATCTTGGCGGCCATTTTGGACGCCGTGTTGGATTTGTGTGTAATATAATGAACGTAAACAATGTCTGATGATCTTAATGTATTCTTTGCCTTTATCATAAATAGGGTGTGGCGGCCATCTTGAAAAAACATATTTCCGGAGTTCCGATTGTGTTAAAATTTTAATATGTTTTTAAGGACCTTCTACCCTACCAGGTTCAGTTAAAATACGATTTATAGCAATTTTTGGGGGTTCAAAGTGTATATTGACCCTACTTCGGTTCAATTTCTCCCAGACAATTTATGAAAATTAAGCTGATCGAGGCCCCATCTTCGAAGAAGAAAAAAATACCCAAAAGCTGCCACTACCAGACTGTTATCAACCATTTTCATATGCTACTTGCATGAATCTTCCAAGATATATAGGTGTAGTTTTTCCCCCCTTACTGGTACACCCCAACTCAATTTTGGGTACTTGGCTGAAGGACTATAAATAGATTTATGCAACATATTAGTTCAAGCAATTCAGACATGAGGTTTTCATGCTTAAGAAAACCCCGCGGGGTTCGTTAATCAACGAAATTCATCGCATCTATAGAATATTGTCTTTAAGTGCGAAGGAACCATTTATTGCAAGAGTCATAAAACAATAAGCATGTTTCAAAGTTCTTGGTTTGACTTTTAAATGATGGAAAAATGCATGTTATTATCTGGGAATGGATAAACGTAAAAGATTTCACATATATTTTTTGTTGTTCATTTCCGCAGACACTCAACGAGAAAACAAATAAAATTGTCAGGTCTTATTTTTCATGCTTAACAATACGATAAACTTGTGTTTATTTGTGTTTCTTTTGGAATGAAACAACGATTTACTTACAATTGTTGATGATTTAATTTAAAGAATCTAGATTGGCCACCGAAGTCATGAACAAAACAAAAATCAAGTTATCTAGTAACATGGTAAACAAACAAAATAAGTATCAAGAACTGAACTTATATCTAGAGAGAATCCATTTATTGACAAATTTTTCGTAGTTTAAAGGAACCCAAAACAGAAGAACGTTTCAAAATCCATCGTATATTAGTAACGATTTGTAAATCAATTACTTGGTGTAAATGCACAAAAAAAAATCGTAGCTTGACTAACAACTGTCAAACGATAGATAACTCAAGAAAGCGTACTTAAACTGTCGATATGACGGTAGTAATTAAACTTATGAATCTATCTGTTGCTTCCTTCCGGTGAGCACAGTTCAGACATGTTCAATTAAATTGTCATATTTGGCTTCCAGATGATATATTTATAACCCTCGGAAACGTGGAGGATATTAAGTGCACCATTTATCTCAGCGATAGGAGATATGATTCCGCTCGTATTATCCCTGCGATTGAAATACATTGAAAATACATTGACTAATCAATACTGCTCCGGATGGCATGTATCGCTGGAGCAACAAATAGTGATAAACAAAGCCATTAATAACAACATGCATTAGTTCGCAAATATAAACCTATCAATGACCCGTTTGCATCACTATATTAAACCACTATGCTGAAAACATTATCTTCCGTATAGGATCGACTAAAATGTACTGAAATTAACCTTACTAACAAAAAATGTTATGGCCTCATTAAAGTCGTGCGAATAAAACGAAATCCAAATAAAAGAAACAATTCAAGCATAACGGTTATGCTAATGGAATCCACGACTCAATGTCTAGCTTAACGTGTATATAAAGAAGGGTAGGGTGATTTTGTCGTTTAATCATGTCTATTTATTACAGCTCTTTTTTATATAAAATAGTTATATTGGTTTTATTGTGCCTTTTTTACACACGGGCTGGACAAAATGAAAACACACCGCTGAGAATTTATTTTCTTAAATAGCTCAAGTTATTGAAATATATTTGCAAAAATCCTTGGTGCAAAAAAGACAGTTGTTCTTGCAGTTTGTGCCGATATCTAAAGATTTAAGAATATATTATTGAATACGCCTGAAATCGGTGCCGAACTTTCTCGTTGCATGCAGCACAATCGTGTATATGATTTCATTGCACATCGAATTTTGGCAAATACCATAATAAACATAATAAAATAAAGTAATTCCGATTTTTTTTACATTGTCATAAACCGCATAAAAGCTGTCGTTTGTGCACTAGTTGAAATTCTTTATAAACAATGTTTCAAAAAGTTATTTGAAGAAATAGCACCTCTTATCGGAGCGTTTACATCCATAAACATCCATGTGTGAATCCCATAAAGTAATGTGATCCTGCACTCTTATAATGCATCATTCTAAACATTTTTTATGAATAATGAATCGTTTAAGTTCGCCAGTTTGTAAAAGCTGTTAATAGCAATGCATTATAATGCCAATAAAACATAACAAAAATAGAAACCTTGGACCTTGATTGCACAAACATGGTCTGCATATTCACGTCACAAAAGGTAGACACGATTATTCATCCAATCGCATAAAATGAATACAAAGCATAATACTAAAATTTGATTTTTATCTATTCCCATAGACCGGACAACATGGCATTTTTCAAAGCATTGGTCACATGCACTGTGGGCCAACGACTGACTGAATAGCACGTCACTTTCATATGCGAGACATTGTGACGCGGACTATAATGATTCAAATTATGTCTTTTTTATGCAGCAATTCACATGTCAGGAAAACTATTGAATAATTGGACGCTTGAAACATGTTGCGAATCAAAATAAAATAAAAAATAATTGTTCAATTAATATAAAATGCAGACATCAATAGTGAAAAGGTATTGATTTCAAAACATATGGCAGAAAAATTGATTTTGAGATTGGTCAGTTACTTTTTATAAAGATGTATTTAAAGACAAAATAAAAAGAATAATGATCGGTTAGCAACCTTTTTCATGTGCTCCAATATGAGCAAATGTATATATGTTTGACTTTGTAATGTCATATTATTTTAGTGACGAATCTATCTGATTGCCTGTATTCCTGCAAAGGATCGGTCGTTCCTTAAAGTAAGAATAATTAAATAACATAGTCTCTAAATAGAGGAACCATTGTTACTGAAGTGTAATACAGTCATATGCTGTCTATTAATTTCTTTATAACTGTCACGCGGTTTTCATGGTAACGCAATATAATTTCGCGAGAAAGCGGGACGCCAAAAAGACGCGTTATCAAAAGATGAAGAAAAGATTGATGCCAGAAAAGAGTAAATTTGTCGAGCGATCGTTATATAATGCTACATATTTTGCGTCTATTTTAAAACATTAGAATAAGTTCCAGGTTAAACACATGATTGTGATGTTCTTTATATATACGAAAAGAAAGAAAATCAAAACTTAGAAATATTAATGAGGTCGAGCTCTATTTAAAACGTTAGTGTATTTTCCTTTATTCCTCGTTACTTGATATAACTGAATGTTTACAAAGTGATTTAAACCAATAAAATACTCAGTCAAATATCAATGAATACAATTGCGAATTTGCTGCCGCATAGGTTACTCGCATTACTCACTTAACCATTATTCTATATGTTGTACATCATTTAAACGTAATATAAGTATGTATAAACGACGAGCCAGAGTCACTGCCTTGCACATTTATTATCTACAGAAATGTGATAGAGCCCCGACGAAATCGCGTGATTTCTACGTGATTTGAAGTGATTTCGAACGACATTGCATCAAAAAAGTTTTTCACTTGCTTCGTACAATGAACATCATAGCATTGATCTTATATGTAAATTTGACAGGTAAATGACGAAATGAGGATAATTGATGACACATGGTCTTGTGTTGTCTTGGGGATTTTTGTTTCTTACAATGTTTTATCTGACTGCGTATGGTTTACACGGTTGAAGCCCAAAAATTGAATCTCTCTGACATGATGAATTTTGGGATTTCTTTATAACATATATTATAACGGTAATGGAATTATGCTTATAGTGATTTTTTGTTGTTTTTGTAACTTTGGGTTTCTTTGCAAATGATATGCTTTGAGGATAATCGTAATAGGTAATGATCTAACAGTGTTGCTAATTGAAAACTAAACTTCTATTTCTGCAGAGATCTATGTTATACTAAATGCTACATGAATATAATGAAATCCCTAATACATAGACGTACTATTAACGTTTTGATAAAACATACTCCGGCTAAGAATTCATATTTTTAAACTACAGCTTCGATCTCTGACGGTTAAGCACATAACTAATCGACTTGATAGTTTAACACAGCGTGCGACACTATAAAGTAAATAGTAAACAGCATCAGCATAAAGATTTCTCTTATAAGGTTCGTTAAAACTCTCTTAATTGCATGTGTGTATTGCAATTGACCACTCAGTCTTGTTCCAACTACCGATAAATAGGCTATTTGTTAAACTAATTATACGATGACGTCACAAAAATAGTGCAGCTAGTATGGTAATACAGAATCTGACTAATAGCGAGTAACATAATACTGAATTTTCAGTATGTCGACCTGAGTTGTATTGATTGATGAAACATGTATTTTGTTATAATTTTAAACAGGTATATAATAAAGTCCATTATTTAATTGATATAATCCAACATTAACTACATGTATTAACATGAGCATTCGCTGTATGCGTTCAAAAATGCTTTTCAAAACTACAAGTTTGTCACTGCTTTAGCATACAGTAGACAGGGCATCGACGGAGCTGGTATTAAATTAAAACTATTTGCACCCTTAGCCGGTTTTCTTAAATAATTTCGCATCGGCATTATTGCAGACCTTGTCTCACTATACTTATATTTTAATTTTAGTCCATAGGCATTTAATGCGTGTAACATTCAAATCTTACATGCACCTCTCGATTTTCTGCCTATAAAATGTTCTTACATTTATTCCATACGAAGTTAATATATCCCTTTAATAGCATAACGATTCTTTAATGGCTCGTTTATCAAAACGATACGGTATCATCTCTTATTTTTGCTAAATCAACATTGATCGGTCTTCAGGAGATTTTATAGGGCCTTCTGTGTTCAAACGTAGCGACTGATTTCACTTTGGTGTTCTTATCATGTAGCTTCATGTAAGTCATTTGCCCGCACATCATTCCATTATGATTCCTGTTCTTTTTCTAAATATTGAAAATACCCTTTGACGAAACGCGCTTACACTCTAAATTTAAATCTTTGTTACCTATTTAAAGCTTAAAAAACAATGGCACATCTTATATTACTGTCGATAGGCATTTCATTTTCAAGCTTATTTAAGCCGTACGTTTCAAGACTTTATAAAGGCATCTCCATTCGTTAAAATTTAACCATACGTACTCGTTGAAATCAATGCCAAATCACCTCCGCTATTATAATGATTACGTATTCTGATAAAATGTTATCAAATTATGTCATTACCAATCAACAATTCCAGCAGAAAACAAATAATATCAGATTAATCATTCTGGCATGATAACAATCTGCTTCATCGCATGGAATGGCTTTATGTACTAGGTTAATATTAATTACATAGGTAAATTGCCGTTCTGATGGCTAAATAGTTGCATTAGCAAACTATTTTGAAATTGTGAAGAAAACATGCCGAACTTAAGTCTCGTGATTCACTATAACGATTGTTAAGCATACGCGTAGTAAATAATTTGCATCGATTTGAAAACTACGTGTAGTATTTGTATCATGTGGTCTATGTAAAACTCCTATGACGATTCGCATAAAAACATTGAAAACCCTTGGTGTATCTTGCTTCTGGATAAAAAACCGTCTATGAAATATCATGATGTGTTGGGATGCGATTTTTTGACCTCCCGCTTCGAACGCTCGTAACAATATGACACGGAGACGTTATAAATAATTATTGCGCTAAGTCCTAGCAAGCTGGTGAAACATTTTAACAAGTTTGTTTGTTCGTTTAACATTTCAATTGTTTGTGTCATATACATGCGTTTGAATATACTAAAATGTGCATGTAATATGCGTTAATGTGTGTTATTATCAGAGCCCTCGACTTATTAAGAGGGCCTGAAAGGCCCAAAGTCGCTCACCTGAGATACAAAGGAACTGGCCATTATATGTGCAGACCAAGATATGATTAAAATAAATGTTCTGACATTTTTTTATGAAGAGTGAACTATAAATGTAACTTTAAGAGTGCTAACATGGTTTAACTATAACCATAATATGATACATTCCCCGCCCCTGGTTTTCAAGCAAACCGAATGTTCATATTCGTCCATGATACAATTGAGACAAATCGTCTTACCACTTTAATTGACAATCGGACAATACATGTGGTAAATAGAGTGTTAAAAGGTTTTACTAAAGCCATATAAACCCATATAAGGAAAAATGCCAAACCCTTGCGTCAATTTGTTTTCAACAGAACGTAACCATTTTCGAACCCGTAAATGATATAAAAGGGACAAATCTTCTGATCAAGTCTAAAGAGTGTTGACAATGTTTAACTAAATCCATATAAGGATAAATGCTCCGCCCCCTATTTTTAAAGCAACTGAAACCATGTTCGAACTCTTTTAAGACAAATCTTCTGAACACGTATCATGATTATCGGACAATAATTGTGACCTCTAGAGTTTTAACAATGTTTTACCATAGCCATATACGGAATAATCCTCCGCCCCCTGCCGGCCATGTGTTTCAACAGACCAGAACATTTTTCGAACTCATCAAAGATATCATTAGGAAAAATCTTTTGACCAAGTATCATGATGATCGAAGCATAAATGTGGCCTCAAGAGTGTTAACACTGTTTTACTATGGCAATATACAGAAAAATTCACCGCCCCTGGCGGTCATGTTCTTCAACTAACCAGAGCCATTTTCGAACTCGTCCAAGATATCATTGCACAAATCTTCGGACCAAAGTTCATGACGATCGGACAATAAATGTGGCCACAAGAGTGTTAACAAGGCAAATGTTGACGCCGCACGCAGCACGACGGGCGATGGACAAAAGACGATCACAAAAGCTCACCACGAGAACATTGTGATCAGGTGAGCTTCAAAGAACACACTTTCTTTGAAGCCAATTACAGCTCAGCTTTCGTCCGGGTTAAGCTCTCGTTCAAATAAGAACATGTCGCTGCCAATTTAGTCATGTTCAATTACCAACTGGTTTAATCATAGCATCGGGATGTTCTTAATGGCCGCGATAGTATATATTTCTCGTGTAGCGAATGAACTTACAATCAGATATTTTGGCATTCCTCGACATTTTGCGTGATTTTAATTGACAAATGACAAAGTAACACGCCACAGTATTTTGTTTATAATTTACTTTAAAAAACAACAACAATTTTTATGTTTGCATAAAAGGTACTTGCATTTTGTTCTCAGTGAGATGTTATCAATATACACGCCATAAAATGTCTGAATTAAGTCTTAAAGTTTTAAGTAAAAATAGAATTAGTTCATTAAATCAACGATTCTTCGTCACTGTTATTCATGGATGCACGATGCCATTTAACAACGCACATATATAAATTTGACACTCATAAAATAAGTAGCAATTTGATTGCATGTGCCAAAGTTATTTGTGTAATACCCCATACTGGAGCAATTGCTCGTTATTTGGCAATTGGAATACGTAAAGCATTGCACCGAGATGTTTTCTATTTCTTTTGCTTAGGCAATCGATGAAGGAAGTATAGCTTTAATGGACAGGTTGTTACTAATAGATGATTTAAAATTCGCCCGACCTTATTTTATTTGAATTCTGCATGACATTATATTTTCTTCAAAGTTTATCATTGATTAAGAACAATCTAGATCCGATGTCGAAAAAAAACGTGAACATCAAGTTATGCAGTAATACAGTAGTAATCCGAAATAGTACATACAAATGAACTTATTAATAGTAAGAAACCGTTAAGTTCACGTACTTTTCGTAGTTTAAAGAAAAAACGAACAGAAGACTGCTTCAAAAACATCGTATATTAATTGATTAAGTTCGGGGATACATGAGCATCATGCATGTGTTCGGCTAACATCCTTTCATTACAGATCAACGTCAGCCGCTATGCTCAATATAAAGACACTATAATATCCAATATGGACATGAACACAAAAGTGTAAAAATATAGTTCAATATTTTTTTATTACTTTCATAAAAGTCTACACAATGTACAAGACATGCATGTAAAATCTGTTTGTCTCATATATATAGCTCCACGTAATTTCAAGTTCATTTTCATAAACCTGAACATCTAATTTTCATTAAAAAAATTGAATTAAACAAATAAAACAAAGAAAAGCGTGTGGATTGAAAAAGTGCCAAAAATGAATATTACCATGATATTTTTCAAAGAAATCTTACATAATTTCTTAGATGATAGTATGTAAATGCGTGTTTCTGAACGTAAATGATACACAACGCAATTGAATTTGCAATCTGGTTGAAATATAAGTGCTCAATAATAAAAAAAAATATGAAATAAAACATAATAACTTCATCCAATGTTCCAACGCGATCCACACAGGCTGGTCTGTAGCTACCCTGACCGTATATATAATAAGACCCATTTTCGCACTACGTGGGTATTTGTTATGATATTTAATGAATATTTTGTACACATACTAATTTACTATAAGTAAGATTCTTTATTGACCTACTTATTAAAGCAATGAAAAGAAAGCGATGCGCACATAATGGTAACATATGCTTGTGTAATCAGAAATAAAAGCAATGAAACTTCTATAGTTGTATTTTTTGTGTGTGCTATTTGAAACATTTATATTCAAAGTTATATAAAATGGTCACAATGTACCGCATGTATATATTAAAGATGTGTTTCTAAATGTATCATCATACATCCTTAGCTTACGTTTAACTTAATGAATAATTATCAATTCCCGTATAACACACATAACAAACTCTAACTATTTGTAACAGCCATACCAAAATAAACAATGTCACGCATGTAGCCTAGAATGGTCATGCAGTCTGTATTCCTTTACACATCAACCTCATAATCAGTTCTAAAACAAATAATAATAAATAAAAACAAACATATATATTTTGCATACAAACATACATTTGAAGACGATATATAATGAAAAATAAATTTAAATATATATTTACATTTTTTTCTCTCATATTGTGCATAATCACACTTAATTGCGTATCACAAAGTCAAAACAACTTCGTAAGATAACAAGCACAATTTGTATAACATTTGTACATACATTTCTTACAATTTATACATGAAATACTTATGTGATGCAATAAATAAAAGGAATAATTCACGTAAATATATACAAATACACGCAACATAACCTGCAAACAGAATGCTTCAAACGGAAACCTTTGCTAAATATTTAACACGATGTTTTGTGAATGTTAAAAAACGATATATTTGATTCTTTCAGCAATTGAACTCCAACATAAGTAATTTATTGCAGCATAAAACTTCTTCTAAGGTAAGGAAGTGAATTTAGGTTAATGCTATATTCATTTTAATGAATTTTTCGTGTGCATAAATTGCTAATTCCTGGGTATATATGAGATGTGTGTTCCAATTTACATATCCATTTCATGCACTGGACATGTACGTGATTAAATGTCTTTACTTCATAATTATAGACTTCAATGAGTATATTATAAACAATATGCATTAATTAACATTAAAATACACCATTCCATATGAGAAATATTATTGTTATTGTTTTTATTATATTGGTATGTTGATAATAAATGAAACGAATGATACAACAGCAATTATTTATTCTATCAATTTATTTCGTTTTCGCATTAATTTTAACTTTATTCGTATACCATATAAAACATGAGCTTTTTAATGTTGAATACACATGTGATGTTTACGAGAGAAAAAAGCAATTTGTTATGTAAAAAAGCTATACATATGATTCTGATATTTATTTAAATCCCCTCCCATACCTATCGCGACACAAATAGACATTTTCAGAAAAGTTTTCTTTTAAAACAAGCTAATTAGTTTTGACTTGCTGATAATAAATTTAATAAATATTGTTCAGGATTTTTTTCTAAAGTTTCTTTATTCGTTTATCAGCCAAACAGGCACACAAAAGCCGGACCAAACTTAGCTAATTCCAGGATGCTCATACACATTCCAGAAAATTGTATTTCTCCTAACGTTATATACACGTTATAACGATGTTAATGTTATTAAAATGACCTGTTTCTCAAGATGTTTCAGTATATTTACAAAAAGCACCATTTCAAAATGATGTCCATATGACACGATATATTGTATATTTGATCAGTACTATTTGACGTTTACTTTAAAACAGCTTCTTTACTTGCTTTAATACAACTTTCAATATGCCTACACAAATTCATAAATCGTTACTTCATTCATTAACACACATGGCCCAGATCGATTGTCGACTTTGACTTTCTACAGTACATGTATATCCGTTTTCATTGCTTTGGTTTGTTAAATGCACTGTCAATCAACCTAAGTCGTTCTATTAATTCATACCAACTGTTGGACAACTTACACATATTTATTAGGAATACGACACTCATGGAAAATACAGACTAATGCAGCCTAAATCAAATATTGTTTCACACGATTGATATTTTCTGAACCTTAGGCGTTGGAACTTGTCTTGGATAGGTATGCGCATGCGTGCTTGTTGAAGGATGATGGTCATTGCTTGTCCGTGTATGATTGTCTCGCAAATCGTTCTGCCCATTCCCGTGAATGTTTTTATCCGGCTGAGTTCCTTTCTCGGTTTTATTATTCACACTTATTTCCATGCTATCGTTCAATTCAGTTTGATCCGCAGCGTGAATTGTCGAACGTCTGGTTTCCGGCTTGTCCATAGTGAGCAATCTGTCCGTGGTATTACTGCCGGAAGTAGCCGCGACGTATCGCACCTCCACGTTTTCCCCTTCAGGAGAGTCTCGGTCCCGTGGTCTGAACTTCTTCCGATGATATACGCCGCACACTAAAAGTAGCACTGCTAGAAACACCGATATGGATGTCCCTATCACGATATGAATCACTTGCACGTTGTCCTCTTTTGAGCCTAACAAATAATGTTAAGACACAAAATACATGGTTAATAAATATATATGAAACTAAGTCCTGCAGAAACATGTACATTTCAAGGTTTTACAAGAAATAAGACCACTTGTTAACATTTCTGCTGACATACAAATTCTAAGTGTATTTATTATTTTTGAAACGTAATATGGTATTTATAACAAACAGGTACACACTCTTAAAACTAATGTCTTTCAATTAAAATGAATAATCAATGATAATTCAGCGATAAGTTCGCGGAAAAAGACAATATACTAGATAAACATCTTTAATTTATTCCAACTTCGAACTAAGATTATTGAAATTGCTATCGATACAAATAACGGCAAAAACTATAGAACATCAAATAAGGGACGCACTATAAAAGAAACATGGGTGCAACATGTAAGCGTGCTTTAAGTTCAACGTGCATTACATGCTAGTAGTAAATATACAATTTTAACAAAAGCATTATCCATGAACCATATGACGTAGGTTTATTGAATGAACACATAATTAAACATTGATTAGGTATCGGTTGTGTTCATTAAAACACAAAACAATTGAGTGTGAGCAATTAAAACAAAGGCGGAGGTGAAGCTAAAACATATAAGACCGTTTAGAGGAGGAGCTAATGCATGAAAAAGAAAGGCGATGAGATGGAGCAAAAGTTGTTTACAGAGGCTAGGGATGGCATCGGAAGGTTTGGAAAGAAAGTCGAGAATGCATAGCTTAAAAATGTTAAACGAAGGCGAGGCAGTAAGGCTAACACACGTGGAACGGAGCCGCGAAGTAGAGCTTAAACAACATGGTGGTGAGTTGAAGCGATCACATGTATAATGAGGCGAGGAGGTGGGACGGATGGGTTTAAAACAAAGGCGAGACTTTGAGCTAACACATGTAAAACAACAAAGGCGAACTGTAAAACAAAGGAATGGAGGAAGAGCTAACAATTTGGATCAGGGGCGATATTACAACGTACGTACCGCGACTTCCTGCCTTCTCGGTACCTGAACACGAAGGCGATGAGATAAGAAAAGGTAGTTAATCAATCAATAAAATGTGGACGTATAATATTACTCTGAAGAAATCATATGCCAAAACATAGTTCTTTCAATCGAATATCATTAACTAATCGTGCTTTTATGTGTTGCAAGAAATAGTAATTTTAATTGCCGTATAAAATCTATATAAATGTATTACCCTATAAACACATTGACTTTTATGTTTAAGCTAAAACATTATTTAAATTTAAATAAAAGCTAACTCATTTGAAATAATTCGATTACTGCATAGTATTGACCATTTTCTATTACCGACAATCAGGTTCAATATTAAATAGAAGTTTGAAATAAACCAAGGCATTTAAATTTAAACGATACATGCTGTATTGCTTCTTATGAATATTGTTGCATTTCTACCTTTCTCGTACGAATAGTTGCTTCAAATTAGCAGTCACTTTTGCATTATTTTTCCCACTTAAATGTACAACTATTTTAATACTAGCTTACGGTGTGAGTATATGTATTGTATCTTGTCCCAAACCCAAGTTTCAGAGTTTAAAATTAATATATCGTCCTTTATATTTCGATATTATAGTGATCGATGGAGACATTGGTTTTAACTATTTCATGACAGCAGTACATGCAATGATAATATTATTTCTTGCTTTGGTCAAAAAATTGAAAAAACAACTTCTCGTAGCATTTAAACATATCCGTATACAGTATTGATTCGCAAAAATTACTTTCAACAAACTGATCCTTTCTGGATTTTTTTCTGGCTTTTTTTCTGGCTTTTATAAAGCAAATATTCAGAGTTCATATTTATTATAAATTATAAACAGAGAAAGACAAGGATGTTAATCTTAAAAGAAAAGCAAAACAACGTGGTTACATGATTGTTACTGTTATAAAAGCATGCGCCAACTTGTCCTACCTATATGGAAAGTATTACAGTTACAATAATATTTAAAACCAGTAATGGTAATGAAACTGCTCGGTAATCACACCCACCTACCAACAGAAGAATTTTAAGAAAACAGTGTGTTTGTTTCCAGGAAATTTGTTGAAGACTTTCATATGTTTAAATTCAAACAGTGCTAGCATTAAACGCAAAGCCAAAGGCACATCTCATGCATTACTAATCTACTAATGATATTGTTCAGGTTTCTATAAATGAAAGTTTGGTCACTGGCAACAAGTGTCCGAGATAGAATAAGAATCTTTTTCGTCATATTGTGTATTGTCAGTTATAATGGACAGTTATAATGGATATTAATTCCAGGACGATGGTCACAGTTTATCTTACAAGTGACATCTGTTTGCTTCATACCCTTTGTACGTTCTTGTCGGTTTCATCAGTAAGCAACTAAATTATTAGCGGCGGCGGCACACCCGTAGCTGTATTATTACCAGAGGGACTAATGAGCATGATTGGCTGTTGAAAATGTGACGGGAACGCACATTTCGATTTTGCTACACTTCTACAGCTATGAAAGCCAGACGGACATACAATGGTACAAAAACTAAGACTTACAAACTTCATCAGAGTTGTCACCAGCACCACAGTTTGGTAATCCATTACATCGGAGGTCCATCGATATGCAGAATCCCGTCACCTTGCACTTAAAACCGTAACAGGCGCCGACTAAAAACGAATACAGAGACGCTTAATCACTTTGAATTCTCGTTATACTTCTCGTTATAATTTATTTACAATATATATATCATGACGGTTTCGTATTATAAACTTTGGCCATACGTTTGCAAGAAAGTTTTTCAAATACAGACTTTAAATTCTTTCATTCATTTAACAAACGTAAAACTATTAATACTTCAAGTACAAATACTCATAGTTATGTTAATTTATTGCAACTAGGCATTTTGTCTCTGCAATAAGTGCATATTTATTTGACAATGCGGACACGTTTAATGTGCTTCATAGGCCCATTGAGATATAGATCGGCTTTGACGAGCATTTTGTGTGTGATTAAATGCTTGTATAAGGGCGAGGTTTGGTTAGTCCTTAAACCGATGGACGCCCCACTTTGTCCCATTGACCGTTTGAAGGCGATGCTCTTATGGTTAATCTTTATATAAGCCGCGTTCTTGGAAAACTGGGTTTAAGGAATATGCGTAAAGCGTCGTCCCTGATTAGCCTGTGCAATCTGCACGGGCTAATAAGGGGCGACACTTTCCATGTATGTGGTATTTTTTGTTTGTAAAAAGTCTCTTCTAAGCGAAAATTCAGTTTAGGCGGAACGTATCGTATCTGATAAGCATGTGCGGACAGCACAGACTAATCTGGGATAACACTTTACGCACATGTATTTAGGTCAGTTTTCACAGAACGCGGCTAATATGTTTATATTGGGTATTCTGTTGTAAACGTAGTGGATAAAAACAATAAGTGCTCTTTCTGGAGTTTCATCGTTTGATACATTAAATTGAATTTTTATTATAATTCATACTCATTGATAAAAGACGACTCTGATATAATACGCGTCGTTGTTTGCCGTGCAAAATGAAGAAACCACAAACACTACCTGACACATGTATTTCAGTCCATGTTAATTGGAAGCCTTTGAACCCTAGCACGTTTGCTGACGTAAGAAACCTGAAAAAGACAGCAATTATAAAAAGGATGGCAAAAATAATGATGAAACGAGTATAATGTATGTATACAAGTAAAGTTAGTGTCTTTATCTTGAATGTATTAATATATTTATGTTAAATTGCTATACATGGTATATTGCTTGTTTATATATTTTTTTAATTCCATTTATCGAAATATTATTCAAATGCAAAACTTTTATTTTAAATGAACGGAACATTAATTCCAACGTGTACATACATGTGGTCTATACACGATATGTTTTTTCCTTACAAACGACCCATCTCGATATGAAATACTTTATTAGACGCTACGATTATAACCTAACACAAATCGGAAGGTAATATATATATATATATATATATATTGATGTTTATAAAGTAATATGGTTCATTTTAAAGATAATCAAACTAAAATACAAATGGTTTCAAATCTGTTAGTAAAAACTATGAAAAACTTAACAATATATATATATATCATTTATTTATATATATATATATATATATATATATATATATATATATATATATATATATATATATATTTATTTATTTATTTATATACATTTTAGAACTACGATCTATAAATCTACGGAGATATCGAAGTTGCTTACATTGGAAAACATTAACGAATGAACCAGTTGAATGAGTTATCTTTACACTTATATTATTAACATACATGTTATGCAAACCGGCCTAATTTACTAATTATCATTAAAACAGCTAAAACATTCGAAGATCAAATATTTCATGGTCTAAAACGAACATTGACATTAAACATTAAACCAATAACCAAATTACGATAGTAATCAACATTGCGTTCCGATTTTTAAATTTTGCAAATCTGCGATTACAAGCAAAATAATAAAATGATATTTCAGACAATCCCCAAAGCGAGATTTGCATGCTATTGTAAGAAAGTGTTTGTGTAATTATTCACAATAGGACGCGCAAAGGGCAAATAGAAAACACCTGAACCTACTGGAGAATCGCCGTATCATCCCTAGATTCCACTGCTTGTTTAGAAAGATCGTCACCTTCGATGGTTCCGCATATTTCCCGCATGTCTCGTCCTTTTTGGATCCGTAACACAGCATCCTTGCAGCCTTTCGCTGAAATGACATAATGCCATAATTGAACAACCTAGTGTTTACTTAACAGTCAGTCACACTTTCGTTAAAATTTCAAATATAATGTTGAACTGATTTTGAACGTTGATGTGGACGTTATTGCTAAAAACAAAACAAAACATACATCAACTACTCAACTTCACTGTTTTGTCACATATACTACTAATTATACAAAACATATAAATGTAAACAACTCTAACCGATGTAGTGGGAAAATAGCGCATTCGTTTTTGCATCATTTTAACTCATCATCATGTGTCTTATTATTAGTTAAAACATAAATAGTTTTTCTTCAAACGGTTCACGTGTCGCATTTCAAAATGACATCGATACAATTTACCAATTAAAAAAGCATTAAAATAAAAATATGAAATTGCCAATAAAGTAAAGTGAAATGATCAGACTTCATCATTTTTCTATTATTATAGTGAAATAATCAGGCTATCTTTAACTTGTATTTTTAAGTCATTAATCCGAAAAGCAAGACGTAAATGAATATCTTTATTCGTTATTCATTTATTTTATATAATATAGATACATTTTTGGATGTCGACAATTCTTTTGAAACAAAGGTCCTCGTCTGATATTTCACTAACGTAGTTTAAATGATAATACGAAGTAGAATTCCATTTAGCTGATTTTCTCATACTTTTCATGTCTCCTTCTGTTTTGAATGTCTCAAGCTGAATAAGAATCTTGTTATGTGGCTTGCTTGCGACTATCTTCCATTCGCAGTACGTTCTGCTTTCGTATTTCAGCGGAAATCTTGGACTTTTCAGGACGCCACCTTTCCCATCACTGCGTATCAGGTTACCGCATCCTTTATTATATAGGTATGATATACACGACTATGTTGCCGACACAAAAATGCATAGAACACACATTGACTAGCATGGTTTGAAAACTTCATATTTGTAACTCAGTCTTGTATGACGATTATCCGCATATCTGGATACGATACTATAAAAAGGCGATACTATTTTTATTCTTTACAATAATTGCTTACTAACAGGGTTGTATTGAGAAAAATCACAACACCTACCATGTAGTGTTTAGAATTGATAACAGTTATTTAAAATGTTTTAGGTACTTTTTGGGGTTCGATCGTTTGTACATAGCAGGCTTACTTCGTATGTAGTATTTTAAAGGTATCCAACACAAATTTACAGCAATACACAACGTGTAAGATAATTTATTATATATGCTTTTTCGAGATTATATTTGCTTGCTCACATACAAGACAGCCAAACCTATTACCACGCCTTTTTTATACCAAGTTCATCGGTATGCCTAACCTGTGCATAGCCCATTACGGTATGTTGTTTGATAACGCACACATTAATAAACTCACCTTTTTGTATGTCCTCCTTTGCAACAAACTCGTATCTAGCAAGAAAACCCTGAGAGCTGCTGTTCTGCATGGAGCGGAACCTCCACTCAAGTTCCCGCTCCGCCAAAATGGGCGCCGGGAAAAGGTCACAGTAGCGGGCCTTCATGAGATACTTGCCCTCGCCAAGCTGTATATTGTCCCTCTCATTGAGCTGCAAAAAGTCCCGCGTGTCTAGGCACCTGAAAATGAGTACACCATATAAAGAGGGGTACAGCAAACGTTTGGGCATATTGATATCGCTGCAGTTGTCATTGCTAAAGAACTAATTTTTAAAACTAATTGTTTTTAATTTATAAATGCAATCATAAAGTAAGCAACTAATCTTTTGAGTTTCATGCCAAGAACGATCTAAAAGGTTTCAAGCAAATTTTAGTATTTGAATGAATACTCCAGTGCATATTCATCTATATATATATATCACTAAATACGTATGGAGCGCGATTTTATTTTATCAACCGCAATCTAAATCAATTCAATAATTGAGATATAAATAAGTAACAACAATAAACGAGGAGGAAACTCACTCTGGTGATTTAAGTTCTGGGGTCCGTTCCGGACCCAATGAGAATGAGTCGAAAGAGATGAGCAACTTTTCGTTCGTTCGTAGCTG
Organism: Dreissena polymorpha; assembly: GCF_020536995.1. Classification (NCBI taxonomy): domain Eukaryota; kingdom Metazoa; phylum Mollusca; class Bivalvia; order Myida; family Dreissenidae; genus Dreissena; species Dreissena polymorpha. The sequence goes on from NC_068366.1 coordinate 69,776,347, forward strand.
AAATATGTAGACGCATTCGATATTCGGCGGGTAGTTTTCCGGGTGGCGAGGGGAGTTGAATGAGCCTGATGAATTGTCATCGCTCGTGAACAAGAACATACACTCGCCCTCGTGACCGGGGATGGTCCGGCCAGGTATGCCGTAATCTGTAAAACACAGAAGAAACAGCAATAAATAGAGCTAACCAGTCGGCGTTGCCTAGTGTAATGAATCATTATATGTTATTTGGGTAAAAACTGTTTTAATCCATACAAACCAAAGATTACGTGGATGGAATAGGTCGATTAGATTGTTATCATTATTATAAAGCAACTAATTTAATTCGTGGCTCTTTCGTTTTTTCTTTCAAATTTAAGTATGCCTCAGGCCATTGTGTTTTATTCCGTAATTATTTGTTATAATTCAGTATAGTTATATTCATTTATTTTGTGCTGAACGCATGTTTAAGTATGAAACTGTGCTTAATTTCTTCTAAACTAACTAAAGATCAGTTTCAGACAGGTCAGCTGAATTAAATGTTAACATTGAAACTTAATACTGTCAGACATGTTTAAGTAAAAGCACAATACCGTACTTTTAAAATTATTCAAAAGCCTTGGTTACTATCTGTTAGTTAAAATGAAAATGCATTTCTATCATGATTATATTAGAATCTCAAAAACGTACACAATATACATTAATTGAAATTAATACGGCAATACAAAGTGATACAGAAGGTGAAAATCATAACAGCACGTGCCAAACAAACGGTGAAAAAGACAGCAAAGCGAAAACAAGCACTATAAAATCAATTAAAGATTTTCAAAGCATATGAACGGCAGTAAGAAATAATGAATGCATGTGTAATGTTGGTCGGGCTAACATGAATTCGTAAAATAACATGCCTAGTACTAGTTTTATAGATCCCCATGTGCAAAACAGAACTACAAGTATAAACGCATTCGAAATGACAATCTAGTCATACTATGAAGACTAATATAAGTGTGAACCCTAGAGCCTTTTGTGGATTACACATTCTTGCTCGAAAAATCTAGCAAATCGTACTTGCTTCATACAAACACATAATTAAGGCAACAGAACGTCTGCAAAATCTGAACAGTGGAATTGCAATCTTGTATTCCATGTTTCAGTAATAAAAAATGTATCGCTGACCAGAACAGATTCACTTATATCACAATGTTTTATGCAACTCCAACAACGTCTAAAAGCAGATTGAAAAGCGAATCAAATACTACACTTCCCTGATATAAACAAATCGTTGTTGATCGGAGAGGTGTCTGAAACAAGAAGTTTTAACGAATGAACGTTAAGTGTTCGTAGTGTCCTGCAGGTGATTTACAATAATGTTTACTCAGACTAAGAGTTATAATATTATTGAGATTTTTTGTTTGAATAAACATACTTTACCTTTATAGATAAAAAAAAACATAACTCATACTAATGTATATTGATGCAATGGCTTTTATTAAACCGGTAAGTTGTTTCAAAGTCTTTAAATAAAACAAATACTTAACCGTGTGTTTAGTTGTCTTAATTGCTAATTTTATCAAGTAATTTCGTTGTTAGTTATAAAAACTAATACTATCCCAAAATATTTCCCGTAATAAATACATACAAACAATCTATATCGGAATTTGCATGAGATTACTGAGCATAAAGACTTATATTTACCAGCAGTTGAAATAAGGAATGAAGAACACTTATGTTGCTTTTGGTTAACGAAATGCACATAGCAGTTAGTTGAATTGTAACATGCATCAATAATTTGTTGGGTTACACCTCATGCATAAATTAACAAGCTCTTAACAACATGGCAAATACCACAATGCTCATATATAGGAATTATGATCTTTGACTGTTTTTTAAGGAATGTTTTAATTTGTACGCATGTTTACATGTAACATTTATGCTTTAAAAAAACTTATTAAAAACAAATACGTTTTAGGGTTAGGTAGGAAATGGGTGTATTGTTTAACGCAACGCAAAAACGTAGCAGATCAGCTACTATTAACAGAAAACAAAACAGGTAACGCAAAAAACTAATAACAGACGTTCAACATCATGGCCAGCACAACACTTTAGCTACCTGATAGGAACTGGTAATCCACCATAAAGCGAGCGGAGGTTGCTTTATTAGTATTGAAATTCAGAATCATCCGAGGGTCCTTACTGGTCAGATTTGGTGGCCAAAGGACCCCGCAGAATCGTTCGTTAATGACATCTGGTCGTCTATGACCTTCCAGGGTCACCCCCAAGGAGCCTTCGAGACAACTTAAATAAAATTATTAAATAATATTATACTGGTAAAGTTACATATGCGTTTTAAATATGGCGTCATGGTGTTTGTAAATTGGAATGCTGTCAACCCAAACCCTCCGAAAGAGTATAAGATGTATGAAATCATAGATTTAAAATTATTCGTCGATTTTAAAATAACAGCACGGATCAAGATTGCATTACAATTAACATACCGTACATTATATGCATTGATTGCACTACACATTGCATCGTGTTCTTCAAACAATGTACATAATGAAAAATGAGAAAAAAGCGCACACGTACACACGTAATGGAAAAAATCATATTTATAGTTTAAACCTATTTATTTTAGCTCGATTGCATAGAAAGTAATTCCTACTTATTTGAAATGCTCTCGAGTCCGTTTCCTGGGCCTAGAACCAGTACTTGGTGTCTATATGGGAGATCGAAAGAACGCTCTCACAGCGGGGATCGAACCCGTGACCTCCCGATCGCTAGGCGGACATCATATTTATATACAGTAGGTAACATATTCATCGTTTTATTCTCTGGAAATCATTAGTAGTAAAATGTATTATTCTTCGATGCAAATCTGTTTAACAGTCATATTTTGTTAAAACTTGTTTAACGTATCGGTTTCAATACAATTGTATGCCTGATGTGTACGTTATATTACCTCGGGAGTTCTCCAGATATGACGAAGTCTTTGAAAGAGATCTTCACCTTTTCGAGTCGTCCTGCGTTCATTTCTCCATCAAGGTAGAATCGGCATATAGTGTCCCTCGGGAAGATTGGGTATCCAGGAGAGTCTATCGTCCCACTTGAGCCGCCCTTCGACCGTATTCGCACATCACACTCTGAAACACGATCCTGATATTAAAACACCCTAAACCATTTGAACTCATCAGCAAGTAATGTTAAGTTATATGCTTCTTTTCACGAAATTACTGTACATGTATCGTTCACTTATTTTGAGACTTGAATATAAAGGCATCATTGTCTACCATATTTCATATCATAATTTTATCTTGAACACTATTTCAAAAAAGAGAAATAATTTACAATACTTAGCAGAGATAGCTAATTCAATGTTTGTTGGGAATTTATGACTACCGAATATAAGTTCGATGCTGAGACTTTAGTACGTATCGCAATATCGGAAGATACTTCTGCCATCATTTAGATCATAGTTGATTTCATGTTTTGTTACAAGAATTGTCCACTATGAATTTGGCGCAGTAAATCGGACGCTAAGAGCAACCAAGTCAATCACTTCCAAAAATAATTATGATGTCCAGACAGAATATATTTGTCTGAAGAGTTTTAGTTCCCAAGTGAATACTGCAGATTCAGCTCACGTACGAGTATTTGATGTAAAAAAATGAGGGCCTGGATAAGATAAGTTTCAATAATCATTATCTGTCATTAGTCCCTCATGGGAAATAATGAGTCATGAACCAATACAGACATAATTTGGATTTAGTCGTCCAACATTTTGACCAGTTGTTTGCATTTGCATAATTCAAATATTTTAACACGTTTGATGAATTTTGAGTATTTTTTTATTTGAATTATCGAGAAAGGTTTGACAGTCATTTAACATCTTACCTTGGTGACAGCATTATCGTTGGTGAAGGAAATTGTTTCTTCGGGTAAAAACAAATTGGTTTGTATTTGTTTTGTAGTATAAATGGAAACAAAAGAGAAGAAAAATCATCAGCAACGATTTCAAGTGAAAACAATCTTTTTCAATTCGTTGTCTGTCGTCTAAAGTTACAGAAGGAATTTTTAACAGTGACACTAAAAACCATTATGTACATAATGTGCTTGATATAGAATTTTACCTGACGTTACTTAAACATAATGTTTTGCATCTTTTCTAATTGTTTATACTTTAAACCATTTTATTTAAGCCCGATTGCATATTAAGCCTAAGGCTTATTTCAAACACCCTCGATTCCGTTTCTTGAGACTAGAACCAATACTTGTTGGATTTGAGAGAAATCTAAAGAACGCTCCCACCGTGGGGATCGAACCCATGACCTCCTGGTCGTTAGGCGGACACCATCTCCACTACGCCAAGGCGACCTTCTTGTTTTAGCTCATGTTTTGGTAGTTTTAACCCGTTTCATCGTGTTCAAATTCCAGTTATTAATAATGGATTGAATACCATGCTTAATGTCCAGAAACAATCGCTGTATCAAACATTAATCGCACATAGGTCTTGATATCGCCCCAGTACACTATATATGTTGTCAACATTTCTAGACAATTGTAATACATTTAAGTCCATCACATCTGCTTAATATTTGTCACAGAACCCTGTCGTAAAGAGAACGAATCAAATAATCACAAATTGTTTGTCTCGTGTGTAAATCTATTTTTATCCACTTCTATAAATTATTGTTACTGATAATATCGTTAGCCATACACTTTCTGATTTTATTGTGTATAGTCATAATAATAATAAGCATGATATTGGATATTGTTGTTCATGTCATGTTCATCGTTTATAAAAGAAAGAGCGAACAGTACATTATGCCATTAAATAGTACGAGAAATTGCATGGGTCACTTTCGTCCATTCTTAACAATGTCCATTGCAGACTATTTAGGATGGCTTCCAGTTTATTACCAGGTCGTTTTCACACAGTCTGAAGGGAAATCCTTAAATAGTGTCACAACAAGTTCTTGTTTTATTGAAAACGTTGCCAATTATAAAATTTGTTCGTATGAAATATGTTTAAGTCACGCTTACCTAGGTATGAACAAAATAACCCCTTACTAATTGTTTTATATTTTTAAGTAACTTTATCATACTTTTGATAAGAGATATAAATAGACTGATTAAATAATTATAAAATACCACAACAAATATGCTCTGTATTAATATTTATATATGTGTTATGCATATTGGCAATTCGCTCCATGACATATAACCCAGTGCTGTTAGGAGTTTTTTATTGAGTGTGAAAGGTGGGATATAATTGTATTCCTATTGTGCCATCCAATCGTGATCGAAGGGATAAACCTTCACATATTCAAGAGGTTAAATATTCAAGATCTGAGAAAATAAGCTATGATAGGTCTCGCTAAAACAAGTTCATGACAAACGCTCAGCCGGAGCCATACACTTAGCCGTAGCCTGGTATTTAAATTGAATGCGTTTTAATTCCCTTTTATTATTGTTTCATTTGAGCTGCAATGCTACGAGGTTAAATTTTATTTACACTTATATCAAGCATGAATTAAGCTGGGCCAAGTGTGAGGTTGAGCGCTCTTAAACCGGTTTAAACCCCCAATGCTTTGCATTGACCGTTCCAAGGCGGTGGCCCCAGCTTTATTCTTCAATTTGTGTATGTTGTTTCGTATTGTGCTGTTTCGTACTGTTTTGGCAAATTGGACACTTGTCTTAAACAAAGGACCAACTCATTGTGTATAATGATAATGCAAAACTGCTCCAGCAGCTGGAATTTCATTTCTTTATATTGTTCAATGACCATACGTGTGGTTACTCTACATGTGCGAGTAGACGATAAAGCCTAATTAAACGCATTTAGACAGTAAAGTAAGCCGGATAAGAATCTTCATACCTGTTTCACATTAAATTATGAAAACAAGCCATATAAAGCCTAAAATCGGTGGCAACAACCATTATGCAAACATAAATGTATTTATGATTGGGCATGATAGCAGTTGCTTTTATTTGGATCTATGGTCTCATTGAAAACTAAAAGAGAAAAACTGTTATAAAAATAGTGAACGGTTAAAGCTAGCATGCTGCGTATATGATTTTGTAATTAATTGTTAAACAAAACGCGAGGAAAAAACTGGATGCATACACCTTAACCATAAACCATCAGTTGTCTGGCATTCTCGATGAAATTAAAACACCTCACCTGTACCAGTAACATGTGTTGCCTCTGGAGACTTTTTGATATCTGAAAGAGAAAAAAACTATTTACAAGCTTATTTATTTATATATGTTGCTCTTTATTAATTAGTATATGAACACACGTTTTATTATTTCATCATATTGTAAAATCAAAAATATTCATATTTACCATGTATCTTCGTCAATCTCATGTTGTTATAAAACCTAGTTATACGTTAATATGTCCTTTATTTGAAGCATCAAAAACGTGACAAAGAAACGTTAGTTACTTATTATATATATTAATGAACTTAAAGTTTAAACTGTATTCAGAAAAAAGTTTACTTTTCATTGCAACCGTGTGTTTTCTTCGTCGTGTTTTCTTTCAGATGAGTAAAAATCTTAACACTAATAAAAACAATAAATGTATAAGCGTGGTTCCATTTCTGAACAGCGAAGAAAGGTAAATAGTCACGCAAAAGTAGTATTACAACGTGTATAATACGCAATACCATTACTGAAATGAATTTTACTTTGAACATACTTGATTTAACAATACTGACCTAAAATTCTATCAAATCGAGAACGGTTTCATACGATTCCGTTTGCTTGATTGTTACACACATTTTAAATTACACATTGTATTTTGCCAGTGAAATTAACATACGGTTAATAAACGATAGGACTTAAAGTTTACATTAACGAAGCCGATTATTTTCGTGAATAATATTCAAGAACTAAAAGTAAGATGATTTACATTTATAAGTAACCTTGTGCACTAGATTTGCATCGTTAACTATATGCAATCAATTAAGTAAACCCGACATCGTAACAGTGTAAATAGTTTCTTCTATGATATTTACATATGTTTTCCATTGTAATTACACTTAATTTGCCTTGTTTATAAGGGATTGTCCCATCTGATTAACCGACCTTGGTTTCGCAGAACTTTTTCCACAAAGTATGTGCATCTTATTTGACACAAATTAAGTAGCTTCGTTGACCGCTGATTGACTGCCTCAGAGGCAATTACCGCTAAGGTCTGACATGTTCAGATACAGTAATTTTCGCAGAAACATCTAAACGACCTCAATTGGTATAGCCGGCATTTGCTTTTAAGTTCTTGTATGCCCTTGCATTTGCATATAACATAACTCCGTTATGTCATCCGTTGATTTGTAAAGGCTTTCGTAAATAAATTGCTCATGGACATGCAGGAAATTCTATCTAAGATGTTAGCCCTTGGCAGCTTAAAGAAAGTTTTGAAAACATATTTTCTCTATACATGATAATCCTAGTTATATCAATATTCCAGTACCCCAACATGTAGTAGAGTAAAGTTTTATACTTTGATATTTAAACTTCGATATATAAATTGTATAACTACACGCTTTAGTGACACTGTACGGTTGTAAAGATACCTTATACATTCAGACGAATACATTTTAAGATATTATTCGCCTTAGAGGGACATCGAAAGTCTCACTTACATCTTATCCCCGCCAATATTGATTCATTTCCGTGTGATTATGATTTGATAAGTCTACCAAGTGCGTTACTTTTGTCTCAGACACACCGTAATGTACAGGACGCAATAACATACGCTTGAGTAATTGAACCATATTTGATCCAACGCGAAATTATATCGTTCAACTAAATAGAACTAAAAACTATTTTGGGCATTATTTCTAGTTTAAACAAGCAAGAATTGTATGGTTGTCTGTATCCTGAAGAAATTACTTTATATATTTGTATTGCTCATAAGTACACATGCGCATGTTTCAATCTCCATATTTGTATGAAATAGATTGACGTATAACTAAAATAATGCACAGGAAATATTCACCAATATCACAGAAAAAAGCATAGAATAGTAAATATTGACCCCGAGAAAAGTGATACCTCTACCGAGGCTTACGACCGAGTTTGAACTATGGTTGAGGTAACATATAAATACTAAAATATGTCAATTATATTGATTTTATTACACCGAACACACATTCTGTAATTTAAAGTAATTAAACGTTACTGGAGTGTAGTTATTCTTTTCAAACTGGTACTTGCAGATTTTATCTTAAAATCAAGCACTCATCGACCATGATATGTGTATATAAGCGCCTAACGAATATTACAAGATAACGAAGTATTTTTTTTCAAGTACATTCTCATTCTAAACAGTAACAAAACTTTGTTAGATCATTTAATACTTTATTTCGATTGCGCTCACCACAGCCTTTAAATGATTTATAACATATGAACCTTCATATTTGAATAAAATAAACCTTATATCGAAAGCCGAAATATTGTAAACAATTATTACACTTTGAATTACAATGTTGATTCGGCCAAAGAGCTCACTGTTAACTGATAATTGCACATTAAAAACCGAACATAGGCGCACATACATCAATTAACTCGTTAAACTTAAAAAAAAACGGAAATAAAATTTTAATCCGAGAGGACAAATATATGTATATTTGAAATTTATGTCTTTTTTGCCACTTACCAAAACGTATTAACTTGCTGCTGAATTCATATGAAATGTTAAAGCCACGTCTGTCGAATTTGTAGTCGGCGACGTTATCCAATGAGGTTTCGTCAAAACTAACACGTCCGCTGCGTGTTACGAATTCGATGTAGAGAAACTCCCGCGATGAAAACAAAGTGATATTGTCATACTTCCCACAGAACACACCAATTGTTTCTGGAAACATACTTGGCCGGCCGTCCTTTATGATAACGTAATCAAATGGACAACTGAAAATATATCAGATAGCGAAGCATGAACTTATGGGTATTCCGCATCAGTTAAGTTGTC